>NC_037687.1:44595170-44726699 GCF_003255815.1 Theropithecus gelada
GCCCGCCCGCCCGCTGCACGCGGCCCTCGGGCCTCCTTCCCTGAGCAGCCGCCGCCGCCGCGACTTTTTTTTTTGAACACGGCCCGCCCTGGCTGGCCGCCGCCGGTGCCCTGGATCGCCGGCTCGCGCGGCCGCCGCCCGGCCTGGCCCAGTCCGGCGGCGGATCGCTGCTGCAGCCGCCGCCGCTTTCTATTTTTCCCCCTTTTTTTTTTCCTCCTTTACTTGAGCTGCGCGCGCGCGGCGGCGGCGGCGGCGGCGGCGGAGGCGCGAGCCCGGGGCGGACGCGCGCTGGGGGAGGCGGCCCGGGAGCGCGCGCGCTGGCTGTCTCCGGGGGCGGGCGGGCGCGCGCAGGCCCGGGGCTCCGCGGGGCGCGAGGTCGCCGCGCGCCGCCCGGGTGAAACGAGGGTCCGGATGGAACGTCGGGGAACCCGGAGCAGGGGCTCGGGTCGCCGGGGGCCAGGTGGGCTGCCCGAGTTTGGAGACAGTAAAGTAGGTCGGTGGGGGGTGGGGGGATGGGCTGGAATGGGAGAGGGGCGCGCGCGCGCGCTCCCGGCAGTCGGCCTGCGGAGCGCGAAGGCGGAGGACCGGGGCGCATGCGCACGCCTGGGCGGGGCTGGGGCGCGCACGCAGGCGGGCGGCGGCTGCGCGGCGGGGCACGTTCTCCGGCCGGCGGCGCGGGCGCGGGCCGGCCAGGCTGGGTCTCTCCTTCCCGGCCCGGGACTCCGGCGCCGCCGGGACGCGGGGCTTTACAGACACACACGGGAGCAGTCCCCGTTCCCCGCCCTACGCGGCTGAACAAATGGTTCTCTCGAGAGCTTGTGATTATACGTTTTATTAGACTCGGGAGGGGCATGGCAGGGCTTCATCAGTGTTCCTTCAAATTAAAAAAAAACAATACAAAAGCTACGTAGAAAACGTCAGATCAGACGACTAAACTTTCCCGACTCAGGGCCAGGTTCTGCAAGGAAGAAAGGAAGAAAGGGTATGAGCCGCGGGGACCGGCTGGGGACCCAGGGACGATCTGGACGCCAGGGAGGGCGGCCCTCACCTTCTTGAGCCTGCGCTCGCGGGACGCCTGCGAGTCGGTCTCCGAGTACGGGGGCGGCGCGGGCGGATAGTAGGCCTCTTCCTCCTTGTAGGGTCTCCGTCTCTCCCCCGACCCCTTCTTCCTCACGGCCTCCTCCAGTAGCCGCCCATCATAGGGGGGGTCCCCGGACCTGGAGCCGTTGTCCCGAGGGTCCTGGGTACGGTGGTAGTGGGACCTGGGGTCGGCAGGGAGGCGCTCCCGAGACCTGATGTCGTCGTAGTGAGGGTCCCGGGAGCGTGGGAAGTCTCTCGAGTCTTCTTGGTCATAGAGGTCGTCCCGGCTGCGGCTCCGCGGGGGCATGTAGGCCCGGCCTCTCCTCCCACCACTACTCGGGGGAGACCTGCTCCCTGACTCGGCGGAGCTTGGCGGGGTGAGGTCGTCCAGGGCGTCCACGGAGCGGGCCCGGGGCCGCCTGGCCCGCCAGCCCCCGCCTGCCTGCTCCCTGGGGGTCTCTGGGTCCCATCCCCTGGGACTCCGGGGGGAGTGGCTACCCCACTCCTCATCCCGGATCGGGGTGAGGGCAGGGCCCCGGGGAGGCCGAGATCGCCAGTCGTCCTCATGGAGGGAGGTGACTTCACTCATGGCTGCAGGGAAGCGGGGTGTCACTGACTACTGGAGGAGCCCAGGTTTGCCCAGGTCCAGGGTTTGCACCAAGAGTCCCTGGGGCAGGTATCAGGGAGACATGCTTCCCCCCTCCCCCCCCCCCAGCTTAAAAGCCCTCAGACCCCAAGGCTCCTGCTCACCCCGCTCCACACGGCCATTGGGGGGGCCAGGTCGAGAAGGGTCGAAATTGGCCAGCTCCTTCTCCATGTAGTACAGGACCCGCATGGAGTCGTCTTGCTGGCTGGCCTGAATCCTGTAGCCACTGCGGACTTCTAAGGACAGGGTGGTGGTGGTCGGTTTGGGAGGATGGATCCTGGCCCAGCCCTCCCGCTTACAGGCACATCCAACTTTGGGATGATGGATTCTCACCAGAGGCCACACTGCTGTCTGTGTCCCGAAGCAGGGGTACGTAGGAACCTTGGCCACCAGCTGGGAGAGAGTGGCTGTCAGTTGCTGCTCACCAGGAGCAGAGCCCCTCCTCAGCTCCCAAGACCCTCTTCCTTCCAGCCCCTGCCCCTCAGTGTCCAGATGCCCAGCACACCCCCACCAGCTGTTCCTGCTTCCCCCAGCCTCACCTGAGCTACTCCTGTCGAGGTCCCCAGGGTACCCTCCAGGGTACCCGTTGTAGGCAGGGCCCATGGGAATCACAGTTGGTGGGGGCGGGGTCTTGGCGGGAGACAGGTGGGCATAGGTGCTGGGGGCATAGATGCTGGGAACACCTGAGGTGGCTGCTTTGCCGGCGGCATACACTGTGAGGACACAATGAACATGAGAAGGCGGGTGGGGCAGGAGCCAGGCTGCCCCATACCCATTGGCTTTCAGAGGGACCTGGGCCTGGACCTCCTTCCCAAGCCGCCCTCTCCACTGTAGAGCTTCCGTGGGCATTTGAGTCCCTGCTGGTCTTCATTCCATTTCTGCAGCATCCCTGAGGTTGGAGGACACCAGCTTCACAGAGACCCCACCCCACTTCCTGTGTGGTTTTTCAGAGGGTGCACACAGGCAGCCCACGGCCCCAGGGTGGCAGGACAATGTTTCATTTAACAGTATGGTGATTTGCCAACGTTTGCCAATCAAAAGGTTTTACCTAAACTTCCAACTCCCCAGCTAACTTACTGGAAGAAGTGGCCACCCACGGTCTGTGTGTTTACAGGGCAACAAAGCTGCCCCTTTATATAAAGCCCAGGTGCTGCGTCCACCACTGTCCCCACAAGCCAAAATCATGTATCCTCTTTGGCGGCCAAGCCCCTGCTCTAGAAAAAATGAGTCATCTGGGAGACGTGCATCCTGCCCACCTGGTCACCTTCCAGACGGAGATGCAATGGCAGGAGCCTCAGGAGTTAACTTGCCTGCCCTGGCCAAGCAGCAGTGTCTCCTCCAGTGTTTCTAACTCATGGACTGCACCCATTCCTACCTGCCCTGTCAGGGTCTAGGCTTGACAGCTCGAGGTAAGATCCTCCTCCCTAGGGCAAGACGCTTGCAAAGTTCCTGGGCCCTAGGCAAGTGGCTTCCTCCCTGGGACCCCAACAGGTAAATGGAGGAAAGAGATGGGCCCAGAGAGGGTGCCTCACCTCTGATTTGGTTTGGAAGCAGAAGGCTAAGTGCACAGCCTAGAGGAAGCCCATTCATTAGCGCAGGCAGCCTGCAACTTCATCAGTGGCAGAGGCTGTGGCAGCAGCAGATGTAACAGGGCCTCTGCCAGAGAGTTAATGGGGTGCCAGGTTGGGGTAACAGGGTCTCCAGATGGAGGAAATGTGGTGTTGGGACCAGCATTTACAGTCCTGGCCCTAGCTCTGGTCTTAGTGGGTTCACTGCAAACTTGGTTGCAGCCCATCTGTGAAATGGACCTAACACTCACTGCCTGGGCAAAAAGCTGTCAGCTAAACACGACAAGAGGCGGGGGATGAAATGGCCTGCATAAGCCTCCAGGAAGCAGTGGAATTTTTTCAGGAAAGCGATCCTTTGAGGAACCAGGTTGCACACCACTGACTTCAATGACTATAAAATTAGCCAGTGACTTCCTTAATACCCACAACACCCCATGAAGTGGGGACCTAACAGAAGGAAACAGGACTCAGAGAGGGAAGGCTGCTTCTCTGGGGTCACTGTGTGTGCACCAGGGATCTGACTGGTGCCCTGGCCCTCAGTCACTACCGAGGCTGAGAGTGGCAGTGCCCAGCAGCTGGCAGACGTAGAATATTTTATATAGATCAGGTCCCATGCTCAATGGCGTGCACATGAGCTCACCGAATCCCCAAACGCACCCAGAGCGGTGAGCTTTGCCATAAGCCCCATTTCACAGGGGACGACACTGAGCTTTAGGGAGGGAAACTGCTCACTGGGCTTCTGAGCAGGAAGGTGTCAAGCAGGCCTCAGCTCTCCACCTGCCCACGCTTGCAAGGATTGCCTGATACTTCACTGTTCATGTGTCTTGGACTGTGCAGAAAGGCTAGTCTACCCAGACACCCTCCTGAAGGAAACCAAGGACTGGCAACAGCTGTGGTCCCCGAGGAGGGGAAATGGGACAGCAGTTGCAGGGATGCTGAAGTGTCCATCAGTGCCACTTAGTGTACACGCTGTGGCCTGGTGTCCCGGGGCTGATGGCTGTGACCACGTCTATCAGCTCCTCTGTGAAAGTGTCCCGTTGGGATATTCACAAACATTCACAGAAGAGAGGCAGGAGCAAGTCTTTTTCAATTGCACATGTCTGACTCCTCTCATAGAGTTAGGTCTCTCTCTCTCTTCTGTCTTCTCTTACCTTCCCCTGCTTGGTTTGCTTACTTCCCCTTTAGCTCTAGTCCCACAGCCAGTCCCAGCTCTCCACAGTACCCATGCTGGTGTGCTAGATATGACCCTAGACGTAGTAACTGGGCAAAATGTGCAGCATTCCTGTGGATATGTTTTCAAAAATTTGCTTAAATTTGGCCAGGCACAGTGGCTCATGCCTGTAATCCTAGCACTTTGGGAAGCCAAGGTGGGGGTGGGGCAGGGCGGATTGCCTGGGGTCAGGAGTTCGAGACCAGCCTGGCCAACATGGCGAAACCCTGTCTCTACTGAAAATACAAAAATTAGGCGTGGTGGCAGATGCTATATCCCAGCTACTCAGGAGGCTGAGGCAGGAGAATAGCTTAAACCCGGGGGGCGGAGGTTGCAGTAAGCCGAGATCGCACCACTTCAGTCCAGCCTGGGCGACAAAGTGAAAATGTCTCAAAATAATTGCTTAAGTTTAAGGCCAGGTGTGGTAGCTCATGCCTGTAATCCCATCACTTTGGGAGCCTGAAGCAGGATCACTTGAGGTCAAGAGTTTAAGACCAGCCTGGGCAACATAGCAAGACCCTGTCTCTACAAAAAAATTTTAAAAATTGGCTAGCATGATGGCACATGCCTGTAATCCCAGCACTTTGGGGAGGCTGACTTGGGAGGATCACCTGAGGCTGAGTTTGAGATCAGGCTGGGCAACATACTGAGACCCCGTCTCTACAAAAAACAACAATCAAAAAATTAGCTGGGCATGGTGATGTGTGTCTACAGTCCCAGCTGCTGTAGAGGCTGAGGCAGGAGGATTGCTTAAACCCAGGAGTTGGAGGCTGCGGTGAGCTATGATCGCACTACTGCACTGCCTGGATGACAGTGAGACCCTTTCTCTAAATAAAAAAAAATTTTTTTTGCTTAAATCATGTAGTGTTGTAAACCTTGTTTGGTTTCTTACCTTTTTCACTGAAGATTTGTTTTCTTTTTTCTTTTTTTTTTTGGGACAGTCTCACTCTGTCGCCCAGGCTGGAGTGCAGTGGCGTGATCTCAGCTCACTGCAACCTCCACTTCCTGGGTTCAAGCGATTCTCATGCCTCAGTCTCTTGAGTAGCTGGGATTACAGGCGAACACCACCATGCCCAGCTAATTTTTGTATTTTTAGTAGAGAACGGGGTTTTACCATGTTGGCCAGGCTGATCTGGAACTCCCGACCTCAAGTGATCCGCTCGTCTTGGCCTCCCAAAGTGCTGGGATTACAGGCGTAATCTCTGGGCCTGGCCAAGATTTGGTTTTTTAAGAGGGCTTTACTTTCATGTGAATAGTATCTTGTACCGTTGAACATTTTTACCATGTGTATGGATTATACTTACAAAAGAAAAAAACAACATACATAAAAAGAAACTGAAAGTTGGAGGAAGTAAATGACAATCTAAAGCAGCAGACCCTCCTCAGCCTCCTTTCTCCCCACTTGCTAAATTCACACCCTCCAGACCAATGCCACTGTCCTGGGGGCAGGTGGATGGCCAACTCCTTCCCTCAGACTCAGGATGTTGCCCGAACCAGGGTGGCCATGAGCAGGGCACTTACGGGCCTCAGGGCAGCAGCACTTGTCTGGGCAGCAGGGGCACCTGACGTAGCAGCAGCAAGTGTGTGGGCAGCACTGGCACCAGCAGATGCCCAGGAGGAGGAAGACGAGGAAGGCAGCCAGGCACACCACAACCACGAAGAGCCAGTCTGCAAAGAGAGAACAGGCCCTGAGCCCGGAGGCTTGGGAGGAAACAGGGCACAGCAGGGGCACACGGTGCGCAACCAGCACTGAGGTCGGCGACTATTTGCAAAGCTCACCAAGGAACCTGCAGCCCTGGCTGGATTCTTTGTGCCAGAGGCTGGGCATGGCACACTCCCCATTCTACCATCCCGGCCAGTCCCCAGTTAGGGCCCTCCCGCAGGTGCAAATACACAAGGCAGAAAACAAGAGGCAGACTGCAGCCCCCAGACCAAAGAGAGCCAGCTGTCCAGACGCCACGCCCTCAAGAGCACCGCAGGTGCCAGTCACAGAGCCCCGGCCTGCACCTCGGCTCTCCTCAGCCCAGCCCAGCCCAGGCCACTAGATGCCTCAGAGCCACAGTCAGGCCAGGTTAGTGAGGGGTCCACAGTGAGCAGGGTTTAGTGGGGAAGGGGATACTAACTAGAGTCAGAAGCAGTAGGTGATGTGTGGGAGCTCCTCAGAAGCCCAACACAGGATCCACCCCCCGTACCTTCCATGGGCCCCGCCTGAAAACCAGGTAAGAGCTCAGCCACCCCTGAGGTCCTCCCTGGAGGGACAAAAGAGAAATAGATTATGCTGGCCAGAGCCAGCCCAGGCTGCGCCGCCCCCAAAAGCCCAGTTCCAGGCTGGCCAAGTGGAAGGTGTGCCCTGAAGTGGGGAGGGGCTGAGGACTGAAGCCCTAGCGCATGGCTCCTGCCCTCCACCCGCCCACATGTGGGTGCTCATAGGAAAGAAATTCCCACTGCATAATCCACCTGTGTCTCATGCCACGAGGGCTCCAACACAAATCCCAGGGGGTTCTGAGGGCTCTACCTCAGCTTGGGCACCCTAAGTTTTCCTCATTCATAGGTTTTAGCACCCCAAAGGGCTCCAAGCACGGTGATAGGGATGTCCTGTTCCAGCAGGCACAGTGCCCTAGGGCCCACGAAATAAAGAGACAGACAGGATCTCAGCTCTGTCGCCCAGTCTGGAGTGCAGGGGTGCGATCATGGCTCACTGCAGCCTCAACCTCCTGGGCTCAGGCGATCCTCCCACCTCAGCCTCCGGAGTAAGTAGCTAGGGCTACAGGCACGTGCCACCACACCTGGCTGAAATGGTTTAATTTTACTTTACAAATCTGAAAAAAAAAAACACTGAATATATAGTAATAAACTGTCTTTGTGAGAACATAATCACAAATTTTTGTTTTAAAACAGGAAGGGACCCATTGAAGCAAAAATGCCCACATATGAAAGTCATACACAGTCCTGGTTCTGGGGCCCACAGGGTCTCCATCTCTACTCAGGCACTATCACATTCGCGCATCTCAGACCAGGTTCTTATCTTCCCTCGAGTGCCCCCTGGAGCTCTGAGCCCCACCAGCATTGTGTCTGAGGGGCCTCCACAGGCCCAGTTCTGCACCCATGAAGCCCTCCCCAGAGCTCATGCACTTGGCACCGTAGGCCCTCGCAACAGGACAGAGGCATGTCAGTCACGGCTCTCAAAGCATGGTCCTGTCCACAAGGCCAGAAGAAGTATTTTTAGAAAAGCACTAAGATGTTATTTGTCTTCTTCACTTGTTCTCCCATGAATGTCCAGTGGAGTTTCCCAGGCTCCCCAAAGTCATCATCGCCCTGATGCCTAATGGACTATATGCTTGTGTGTGTGTGTTTTTCTTGAGCCAGGGTCTCTGTCACCCATGCTAGAGTGCAGTAGCATAAGCACGGCTCACTGCAGCCTTGACCTCCTGGGCACAAGCGATACTCCTGCCTCAGCCTCCCAAGAAGCTGGGCCCACAGGTGCATGCCACCACGCCTGTTAATTTTAAAATTTTTTGTAGAGTCAGGGTCTTGCCATGTTGCCCAGTCTTGCTTGTGTATCTTGGGCTTGAAAAATTTCCCCATTTTAATTCCTAATATATTAAGCAACATATAGACATAAAACCCACAGGAACAAACAAAAGCTCTTGGAGACCCTCGATAATTTTTTTAGAGTGTAAACAGACCCGGAGACTAAATTTTGGGAACTGCTGATGCAAATGGTGCATTTTACCAAAGAACACGAAGAGGTTCCTGGGTCACTGGTGCACGTGTTCCGTCCCCCACACATGAACTCTGTCTTGCAGCCCAAGTACTCCCCAGTCACGTGCTCACTCA
This sequence comes from Theropithecus gelada, assembly GCF_003255815.1. Taxonomy (NCBI): domain Eukaryota; kingdom Metazoa; phylum Chordata; class Mammalia; order Primates; family Cercopithecidae; genus Theropithecus; species Theropithecus gelada. The sequence continues at coordinate 44,603,512 of NC_037687.1, forward strand.
CACATGTGAAGATGGCAGTGTACAGCCCAGCGGCGTCACTCCTGCAGAGCACATGCCACACGAGACTCCGTGTGTTGGCTTACAGCAGGGCACCTGGCAGATGGCAGCATCCCCCTAACATGTAGGGAGGCCTCCCAGCCACACAGACACCCCACCCTGCCCCTGGGTGTCTGGAATCAGCTTCGTTTCAGCTGCACTCACACACTCTCTGTGTGTGCCATGCAGCGCCATCCCAGCGGGGCACACGGCAAAGCCACTGTGCTTTAGCGAGGGACTCAGGTGAGATGAGGCCTTGGGGATGTAGCAGGAGGTGGGTCAATTTTGCACACCATCAACTGTCCTCATTCACTGCCCATGGACTCTGACCATGTCTGGATTTTTTTTTTTTTTTTTTTTTTTGGGACGGAGTCTTGCTTTGTCGGCCAGGCTGGAGTGAGTGCAGTGGCGTGATCTTGGCTCACTGCAACCTCTGCCTCCCGGGTTCAAGCAATCCTCATGCCTCAGCCTTCTGAGTAACTGGGATTACAGGCATGTGCACCACCACGCCTGGCTTTTATGTTTTTTGTAGAGACGGGATTTTGCCATGTTGGCTAGGCTGTTCTCGAACTCCTAGCCTCAAGTGATTCCCCCGCCTCCACCTCCCAAAGTGCTGGGATTACAGGCATAAACTACTGCACCCGGACCCCAAGTCTGGATTTTTTCTTTAAATGAGACTTTGAAGAGGCAGAGTCACCAATTCTCTCCACTCTTAGTTTGGCTTGGCTGATTGGAGGCACCGTGGGCCAGTGGTCCCTGCCTGGGGTGCAGGGCACAGGGGGGCCTAAGTGACTGGCAGAGCCTGGGGGAGAGCAGAGCAGGCGACAGAGCCTAGAGGGTAAGCTGGAGGGCAGAGGGCGGACACGGGGGAGGACAGACAGAACAGAAGCGGACAAAAGGAAAGGCCACGCCTCCCCCTTCCCAGGCCCACTCACCAAGGACGATGAGCTCTGCGTAGGCCTCATTGTTCCCCTGGAGGTCCTGGGCTGAGACCACAGAGCAGTAATACACACCGCTGTCCCCCCACGCCGTCTGGTCAAAGGTCAGGTCAGCATCTGGGTCAGGATGAAAAGGCGTGAGGGCACCTTAGAGGCCGGGGCACCTAACCCCATGAGGGCCAGAGCCCCCTTCCCAGCACATCCAGGAGGGGGCAAGCGGTGGGCTGGGCAGGCTGAAGATGATCAAATGCATATGCAAAGATTCCTACCAATGGCATGCGGCCTTTTACGCCCCGTTCGAAACACCTCGGCTACTACAAGAAGTCTGTGAGGCAGGGCCATTATCACTCCTGTTTTGTGGATGACATATCGGGTCTAGAAAAGCTGCACAGCTCTTCAGTGTAGAGCAGTAATGGTGCCCTCAGAGCCTGAGGTTGGTTTTTTTTTTCTTTCGAGACAGGGTCTCACTCTGTGGCCCTGGCTGTAGTGCAGTGATGTAATTATAGCTCACTGCGGCTTCAACCTCCCAGACTCAAGCAATCCTCCCACCTCAGTCTCCTGAGTAGTTGGGACTACAGGCACACTCCACCACACCCAGCTCTCTTTTTTTGTTTGAATCAGAGTTTCGCTTTTGCTGCCCAGGCTGGCGTGCAATGGCACGATCCAATCTTGGCTTACTGCAATCTCCGCCTCCTAGATTCAAGCGATTCTCCTGTGTCAGCCTCCCATGTAGCTGGGATTACAGGCACCTGCCACTATGCCGGCTAATTTTTGCATTTTTAGTACAGATGGGGTTTCGCCATGTTGACCAAGCTAGTTTTGAACTCCTGACCTCAGGTGACGTACCCACCTCACCTCCCAAAGCACTGGGATTACAGGCGTGAGCCATCACACCCAGCAGTCTGTGCTTCTCAACTTCCAGCCATCTCTGAACCACCTCTCAGATCCAAAGTCTGAACTCCCCTGATGTGAACTGCCACCCACAGGGCCTAGTGTACACCCCAGGGATGGGTGTGGAAATAAACAGTCCAGATTCTAGGTACCAGGAGATGCCCAGGCACCCATAAGGAGTGGGTGCGTCTGTGTGGGGGAGAGAGACTTACCCTCCCAGGGCCTTGGTCCCTCCCCTCCCCTTCCATCCCCACATTCTAGGTCAGGCCCAGGGCTTGGGGACGCTCATGTCTGAAGCAGCTGCAGACAAGGAGCCTGTTAACTCTGCCAACCATCAAAGTGTTTTGGCACATCCTGTTTCCTCTCTGTTCCTCAGGCCCTAATTAGTTAAATACCTTCAGCCTTTCACCAAGGTGGGACGCGGGCACCTACCAGGCAACTCCGCCTTAGGCCAGTGGGGAGAGAAGTACGCTACACTGGGCATCTCGGGCAGGAAACGCCCTCAGCTTCCCAGCCTCTTTCCTGCCAGCCTGACCTGCCTGCCACCTTCCCAAGGACGCGCTGCCCTCCTGCACGACAGCTCTGTGATGGCAGCAACCACGCATGCCAGTCCACAGCGCCTGGCACTCCCAGGAATGAAAGAACCCTTGCCTTCTTCCTTCTTCACAAGGAAGGTCTCCTGTCTACAGAAAAATTCTCCTTGCAACGGTGTCTCGCTACAGCATTCCAGACGCCTTCCCTAAGGTCCCACAGTCCCCAAGGCCCTTGGCACAACATGGTCTCTAGCTACCATGCCAGCCTCACCCCTGCCATCGCCTTGGCTCTAGATTCGCACTGTCCCCCAATGGGCTGGGCTTCTCCCACAGCTCCCCCAACCAACTGGTGAAGTCTATCTCCCAGCTTAGGGGCCGACCATCCCTTGCCTGGTGAAAATGTGGGCTCCACAAGGCACAGCCCTGTCTGTCACTGCTGGGTCCCCAATGCCTGACACTATACCTGGCCAGGAGTAGAAATGAACACCCTCTTGGCCGGACACGGTGGCTTACACCTGTAATCCCAACGCTCTGGGAGGCTGAGGCGGGTGGATCACTTGAGGTCAGGAGTTCCAGACCAGCCTGGCCCACATGGTAAAACCCTATCTCTACCAAAAATGTAAAAAATTAGCCAGGCATGGTGGTGCGTGCCTGTAGTCCCAGCTACTCAGGAGGCTGAGTCAGGCGAATCACTTGAACCCAGGAGGCAGAGGTTGCAGTGAGCTGAGATCGCACCACTGCACTCCAGCCTGGGCAACAGAGCGAGACTCCATCGCAAAAAAAACAAAAACAAAAATGAACCCCCTCTCCCGTCATGCTAAAGTCCCTTAGCTTTTGTCATCTGTCCTGTCATTCTGGGCACATGGCTGGATTCAAAGACATATTTCATTCATTCATTCATTCATTCATTCTTCAACAATAATTACTGAGTGCCACCTATGCTCTAGGCAGTATTTGAGACACCTGCTATACCATAGCAACAGTTCTCAAACTGCAGCCTCTAGACCCTGGGGTTCCCCAAGACATTTTCAGGAGACCCTGAGGTCAAAGTTATTTTCCCAACAATACTAACTGGAGTTTTCCAGAGGCTACGTGACATACGATAGACATCACAGCAGACTGAAGCAGCTTTGAGAAGCCAGGCTCTTCTATCCAGCATGGCTTCAGAGACTTGCAAAACAATAAAACCATGCCACCTTCTCATTCACAATATTTTGTCTGCTTTCAGAAAATGATTGTTTTTCATAAAAATTATTTTATTTATGTTAATCTATAATGAGTTGTCATTTAAACTATTTTGTAAACTTTTCTCAGTCTGCTACCTTTGAAAACAAACTCTTTGAGCTCTTATTATTATTATTATTATTTTTTGAGATGGAGTCTCGCTCTGTTGCTCAGGCTGGAGTGCAATGGCGCGATCTTGGCTCACTGCAGCCTCCGCCTCCTGCGTTCAAGCGATTCTCCTGCCTCAGCCTCTTGAGTAGCTGGGATTATAGGCGCCTGCCACCCTAACTGGCTAATTTTTATATTTTTAGTAGAGACAGAGCTTTCACTATGTGGGCCAGGCTGATCTGGAACTCCTGACCTCAAGTGATCTGCCCGCCTGGGCCTCCCAAAGTGCTGGGATTCCAGGCATGAGCCACTTCGCTAGGCCTGAGCTCTTAATTAACCTCAAAATCAAGAGTGTAAAGAGGCCTAAGCCCAGAACCTTTGAGTTATAAATCCTTGCCCTTGTCCTTCCAGAGCTCAGATTCCAACTGAGAAAGAAAGACAAATAAAAAATGTAACTATGTCACATATCAGACAAAGATAAGCTGTATGGAGAAAACGAATCAGGGACAGCAGACAGAGAGTGCCAGGCATGGAGTGGGGGCTGTGCCATTTTAAACAAGGAGGCCAGGGAGGCTTCCGGATATGGCGACCTTCAGAGCAGATGTGAAGGGGTTGAGGACACGACTTCCCCTAATGATCAGGCATCTAAGCCACTGTCAAGTGATCCACCTGCCTCGGCCTCCCAAAGTGCTGGGATTTTACAGGCGTGAGCCACTGCCCTGTGTCCCCACCATTTATTGAGCTCTTACTATGTGCTAGGCCCCTCTGCACACATTCTTTCATTGAATCCTCATAGAATTCTAAACTAGGTTCTCCTAAATCCTCCAGGTTTGCCACAATGCCCTCTTCGTCCATCATTTTTCCACCTGTATCTTTTCTGAGAGGGCCTAGCTTTGTCGCCCAGGCTGGAGTGCAGTGGTGCGATCATGGGTCACTGCAGCCTCGAACTCCTGGGCTCAAGCAATCTTCCCATCTCTAGAGTAGCTGGAATCACCAGGGTGCACCATCATGCCCCACTAATTTATTTTTTGTAGTGCCTGGATCTCACTGTGTTGCCCGGGCTGTTCTCCCAACTCCTGTCCTCAAGCAATCCTCCTGCCTCAGCCTCCCAAAGTGCTGGGATTATAGGCATGAGCCACCAGTGTCTTCAAATGAGACCCTGACTATGCCTCTCCAACAATGGAGCTCAAGAGCTGGTCCCTGCTGTAAGCAAAAGACGTGGACAGGAACCCCCTGACATAGCAAATGGATCTTATAGGCCAGGGGTTGAAATCTGGCATCTCATAGGCCAAGGCTGGACCTCACTGTGTTTTATTTGACCTGTCTGACGTTTTCAAAACCCACAAAAAATATAGTTTTCTGGCTTCTTTTGATCCATCCTAAGGCCTGGGCGCACCTTCTTCCTGCAGGGCGTACCCTGTTCCTGGTCCTGGGCTGGCGCTGATCTCACCCGGGCTGAGCATTGCTTTCATTGTTTTAGGTTAGGGGAGGAGATGCCAGGTCTCCAGGGGGAACAGCAGCCAGGCCTCCTCCACATCTCCAATCTCTGGTTCCTTCTTTATACACTGCAAAGGTGACCTTCATGATTTCAGAGGTCCCATGGGCTCTCTGCTGCAGTGCCGCTGGAGTTGGGGGCACTTGGACCCCAAGGAGCCTGAGGAGGTGGAACAGGGCCTCCTGTCCAGGTGCTGGTCTATCACCCAAAGCATGAAAGGATGAAGCAGGGCATGAGCCACCTGACCTGAGGGACGCCTGGAGTGGACGGCCTCCTAGTTCACCCAGGACTATTTTCACTTTTGAAACCAGGATAGGCCGGGGATGGTGGCTCACATCTGTAATCCCAGAACTTTGGGGGGCCAAGGCAGGCAGATCACCTGAGGTCAGGATTTTGAGACCAGCCTGACTAACATGGCAAAATCCCATCTCTACCAAAAAGATACAAAAATTAGCCAGGTGTAGTGATGTGCACCCATAATCCCAGCTACTCCGGAGGCTGAGGCAGGAGAATCGCTTGAACCTGGGAGGCAGAGGTTGCAGTAAGCTGAGATCACACCACTGCACTCCAGCCTGGGCGACAGAAAAAAAAATAATAATAATAAGCAGCACAGTGGGTGACCCTAGGAACACCATGGGGAGTCCACTTTTCCCCATCCTCAAAGCTGAAACGGAGGAAGCTCCTTTGGCTATGGGTTTTCCTGATAAAGGACACACACACAATGGATGTTTACACTCAGGGCCTTGATCAAACACGGGCCCAGGTGGGGGTGGTTTGAAAGACCCAGGCCTGTGAGGCCCCTGAAGCATGCAGGGCCCCTTTCCCCAGACAGAGCCTGGGGGGGTCATCCTGGACTTTTGTGCCCAGCAGAGGAAGCACCCTCAGTATTTGGCTTGTCCTGGCAGGAGCTGAGCAGTCATGCCCAGTCCAGGCAGGCACAATCCCTGGGTTAGAGGGGAGGGGGCCTAAGAAGCTCTGTGACCTCAGTAACAGTAGGATGCTCATGGCTGAGCGGCCCACAGAAATCCAGGGCAAGCAAGCCTGGTGCGTCCTCTGAAACAGAACTGACACGGGCTCAGCCCCTGGAACCCTGCTTCCCATCGATCCTCTAGCAGAATGTGCTCCAGTTCCTGGCTTCGTGGGGTCTGCAAAGGGATGCTCCCTTCCCCCTTCTGCCCCATGCCCAACTTTAAATGCTTGTTTAAGACAGTGAACACACACTAAGACATGAGGTAGATGAGCCCTCATCCCTGGCACCCTGCCCCTCCCCTTCCTCTCTGTCTTCTAGGTTCTGTAGGGCCCAGGCCCAGGCCCTCCTCAAATCATATTCACAGCCCAAGTCACTCCATGTAGCACATCACCCAGTGCTATTTTCTTTTCTTTCTTCTTTTTTTTTTTTTTTTTTTGCGACGGGGTCTCACTCTGTTGGCCAGGCTGGAGTGCAGTGGCGCAGTCTTGGCTCACGGCAACCTCCACCTTCCAGGTTCAAGTCATCTCCTTGAGGACAGAAACCAGCCACCCCAATCACCTCTATCCCCAGCACCAATGACACATAGTAGATGCTTGATAAATACCAAATGAATGAATGAATGACTGCCCTTTACTTAGTCCCAATAGACACATCCTATCAGAAGGCAGCACTACAGTTAAGAACAAGGGTTCTCAGAGCTGCCTGGGTTCAAACCCCAGCTCCAGACTTTGACTTCCTATGCGCCCATTTGAACAAGGTAACCTCTCTGTGCCTCAGCTTTCTCTCTCAATGGGAGAAAGTGTGTGCAGTTCCTAGCACGTCGTAGGCTTTCTCCATTAAGCTCTCTTGCCCCTGCAGTTCACTCCTGCCACCTCCTCTTGAGTTCTGTGGACCACCCTAGGCAAGCAAAGGGATTAGGAACTTGGCCACTAGACCCGAAGTGGCCGAGTTAGAATCCCAGCCCCTTTACCAGCGATGTGACACTAGGCAGGTCACTTTCTCTCTCTGGGCCTCTGTGAGATGACAATAATAGAATCTATTCAAATACTATGTGGTCTGAGTTAATCCTTGGGAAGCTGGATGGGAGCTTAGCACACAGTAGACCCTTTATAAGTTGTTACTTAAGATAAATTTTACTTCTTACTGATCGTGTTATTAATATGATTATAGAACCCTGGCCTCCTCTCTCCATTACCTAGTTTTCTTTATCTTCAAGCACTTGGGAGTGTGTTGTGTTTGTCTCTCTCACTGCAATGTGGGCTCCACGAGGGAAACAGTTTGATGATTTTTTTTTTTTTTTTTTTTTTTTGAGAGGGAGTCTCGCTCTGTGCCCCAGGCTGGAGTGCAGTGGCGCAGTCTTGGCTCACTGCAAGCTCCACCTCCCAGGTTCACGCCATTCTCCTGCCTCAGCCTCCTGAGTAGCTGGACTACAGGCGCCCACCACTGCGCCCGGCTAATTTTTTGTATTTTTAATAGAGACGGGGTTTCACCGTGTTAGCCAGGATGGTCTCGATCTCCTGACCTCGTGATCCGTCCGTCTCGGCCTCCCAAAGTGCTGGGATTACAGGCGTGAGCCACCGTGCCCGGCCTGATGATTTTGTTAATAGCTGTATTCCCAGGGCCCAGAACAGCACCTGGTATATGACAGGTACTCAAAAAATCTTCGTTATTAAATTAAGGAATGGAAGGATTAGCAGAAGGAAGAATAGTAGAATAGAATTGCTCCCTTTAGGCCGGGTATGGTGTCTCCCAGCACTCTGGGAGGCCAAGGCGGGCAGTTCATTTGAGGTCAGGAGTTTGAGACTAGCCTGGCCAACATGCTAAAACCCCATCTCTACTAAAAATATAAAAATTAGCTGGGCGTGGTGGTACATGCCTGCAGTCCCAGTTACTCTGGAGGCTGAGGCAGGAGAATTGCTTGAACCTGGGAGGTGGAGGTTGCAGTGAGCCGAGATCACACCACTGCACTCCAGCCTGGAAGCCTGGAAGCCTGGAAGCCTGGAGTCCAGAGCAAGACTCCATCTCAAAAAAAAAAAAAAAAGAATTGTTCCCTTCATTGGTCCTTTCAGACACTGGCACTCAAGAGCTTTCAGATGGGGACTCCAGGTCCAGTACAAGGATGCCAGCCCCACCACCCGGGCAAGCCCAGCCTCATCCCCCTGCCCCGCCCAACATACTTCCGGTGATGGTAATCCTCCGACCCTGGTAGTAATCTCCCAGAGTCACAGCGTTGCCCTGCTTGGTGGCCACGACCCTGACGGTGCGCACGCTGTCCTGGCACTCGACGTAGGGGTTGTAGCCTGGGTTCCCGGCTGCCAGCTGGACATTGAGCTGGTTGTCGACGCTGGCTGGGGAGAAGGCATCAGCGATGCGGTCCCGGCAGAAAGACTTGTACTTCCAGATGACGATGGGTTGCGTGGGGGTCGAGGTCATCTGGTAGGTACAGGGTAGGGTCACGGGCTGGAAGAGGATCACCACGTGGTAGGGGTCGGACACGGTCACCTGGATGGCCCTGGCAGGGGCTGAGGGCAAGAGGAGAGAAGCAGGGGTTGCTGTGAGCTCAGGGAGGTGTTTCAACAGGAACGCCACCTGTCACCAGCTTGACACTTGCAAGTGTGTGGCTTACTTACAGAGTGCCTGGCACACATTGTTCCTTAATCGCCAGGACCAGTGAGGTAGGCAGGATAATCATGCCCATTTTATAGACCCGTGGGGCTGAAGTGGCAGGTGCACGGTGACACAACCAGTTTCCTTGGACTCATCCGCCGTCCCTCTTCCCAGCCTGTGGCCTCTGAATCACACCAGTCTCCTCTTCCCTTTGCCATTCACCCACAGCAAGGGGCCTCTGTGTGGCCTGGGCAGGCAAGCCCAACTGGCCATGTCAATGCCCCCAGCGCCCAAGGCCCCACTTCAAAACCGACTACCAAGGATTCCAGGTTATCCGGGGTCTTTTGAATTTGGAGGGAAAACCACAGAGTTGTTTGCCTGAACTGCTTTGCCATGGAGGGACTAAAGCCCCCACAATATCTCCATCAGCCTCCCACCACCTCACCCTACTCTAAAGTAATTTCAAATGACTTCACCAAAAGCGTCTGCTGAAAGACCTCATCACTACCCAAACATCCCATCCTGGTGAAAGCCTGCCAGCAGAAGTCGGTTTCAAGTCCGTAAATCCACCCCATCAGACTCTTACGCACGTATAATCCGGAACCCGCGGGAGGTGGGTGGGGTGCGGGGGATGGGAAGTCCCTAGTCCCACACCCACCCGAGGCCTGGGCATTGTTCCTTCGTCTCTGTTCCTCTAGGAAGCGTCTGATCCAGGCCTCCCGTGCCCTCTCCCCGTTACTCCAACACTTAGAAAACCCCGGGTGCGCCCAAGCTCCATCCCGGCTTTTCTTTTCCTAGTGATCGGGCGGTCCTCCACTCCCTCCCCACAAAGAGTTCCATTCTCCCTGCCGCTCCGGGTCTTACCGTCCAGGGAGTTTCACTTCCTGCTATCTCCCAGATAAGGGCGGGGGGAGCGCTCCCAGGCACGGATGGGGAATTCCTCTCACTCCGGCACGCAATAGATCGCCCAAGACCCAGGGGATCGTAAGGACCCAGCCTCTGAGACCTCCCGCTTCCCGCGCCCTAGGCGCCCCCGCCGCCTCCAACTCCATCCATCCCCCTCTACGGTGCCCTCCGCCGTTCCGCAGCGTCAGGGGCCCCGTGCCCCGTACCTGTGAACCAGGTGCTAAGCAGGAGCCACATGAAGACTACCGCGTCCCGGCCTGGGGCGGCCGGGTGGGAGCCCAGCCCTCTAGAGAGCCCGCCGGCCACCAGCGCCATCACGGCCGTCTGGGCGCGTCCGGCCCGCGCGTCCCTTCCAAAGTATCTTAGGGGGCGCGGGGCGCACCAAGGCCAGGAGGGGTGCACGCTCCTCCCCTTCCCACTTCCGTTCCTTGTCCCTACAACAAGTCCATCCTGCTGCGTTCTAGAAGTTTTAATGAACGTAAACGAGGTGGACAAAGGGCACGCTTTCAGATATGGGGAAGAAAGGTGCTTGACCCGCCGCGGTTCTCCGAGCCACACTCCACCCGCTGCGCGCTCCGGTGAATGGTTCGGCCCAGGTACACAAGGGTGGGAGCCGAGGGCTGGGCTTGGGGGTGAGTGGCGGGGAGGGGTTCCTCTGCCTCCCTCCCCGGAAGTGGGCTGACCCAGGTGCGCTCCGGCCCCCAGGGCCCGAACCAAGTGACTGGCCCGCTGGGAGGGCGCCTGCGGACCACAGGTCCCGTCCGGCCCCCATCTGCTCCGGCCAAACTAAGCGCACCGAGATCCACGAAACCGAGACCCACTTGGAGCGATTCACCTGTTGAGATAGGGCAGGACCCGCAGCGCACCTGTTCCCTCCCTACCCACACCCCTCTCCCCGGCGGGCGATGGACCCGCCTAGGTGCGCCCTGCCGGGAGGAGCGAGTCTAAGCAAAGTCCTGGCGGGGAGAGGCTTGTCGGTGGCGCCTGACTTTTCCACTTCCACTGGGGTTCGTCCGGACCGGGTGGAGGGGGGCGCTTCAGGCCCCCTGTGTCTCCCAGTTAGATGACCTGAGGAACCCTCTGAAGTCCCCGGAAGGGAAGCTCTGCCCCCTCAGGGATGCCCGAGGGGAATCAGGCCCAGGAAAAGTTGGAATTCCACTTCGGAAGTTTTCGCCACCTCCCCTACCCGTTCCCAACTTGTGGTTCGGCCCCTGGGCATCCCTAGCCCCAGGTCAGCCTTCCGGAAATTCTGGCTCTTAAAGGGGCCGAGCGAAGGCGCTGGGCCTGGGACCGGTTTCCGCGTAGGAATTCCCGGGACTAGCCACCTGCAAGCGAGGTCCGGGGCGCGGCGCGGCGATCAGCCTGCGCAGCGCTGGGCGCGACTCTGCTGTCTCCAGGTGGCGGCGAGGGGAAGCGCATCCTGGGGGAACCCTGGGCGCTTCCTCGCGTTAGACTCCCCCAAGTTGCCAACTGGTCACTGGCTGGTTTCGGTACCCATGCGTGCTTTGTTTTACTGGCCCTATTAACACTCAAGCCAGTTGACGTCCACCTGCTCACAACCCGCCTGTGGCTCCTCCTCACTCTCAGCAGAAACTGACCTTCCCTCTCTTATCTCACCTCCTCCCACTCTCTGGCTTACTCAGCTTCAGACACCCTGGCCTCCTCGCTGTTTCCAAGTATGCTTCTCACAGTCCTCAGAGCCATCGCCCGTGCTACTCCCTCTGCCAGAACACCCTTCCCGCAGATGTCCACATGAACTTCCTCCTCCGGTAGGACACTTTGGCAGTGACACCTTCCCTGGCCACTTTTTATAAAATTTCAACCCGTTCACGTTCCTTCATCATTTTAAAAAATGTTTTTATGATAAAATATGCAAACTATAATATTTATCGTTTTAACCATTTTAAGTGTAAAATCCAATGGCATTAAGTACATTCACGCGGCCGGGCGCGGTGGCTCAAGCCTGTAATCCCAGCACTTTGGGAGGCCGAGACGGGCGGATCACGAGGTCAGGAGATCGAGACCATCCTGGCTAACACGGTGAAACCCCGTCTCTATTAAGAAATACAAAAAACTAGCCGGGCGAGGTGGCGGGCGCCTATAGTCCCAGCTACTCGGGAGGCTGAGGCAAGAGAATGGCGTGAACCCGGGAGGCGGAGCTTGCAGTGAGCTGAGATCCCGCCACTGCACTCCAGCCTGGGCGACAGAGCGAGACTCCGTCTCAAAAAAAAAAAAAAAAAAAGTACATTCACAATGTCCTGTACCAGTCACCACTCTTTATCCCCGAAACTGTAACACCCCCAACATAAACTCTGTGCCCATTAAACAATAACTCCGCATTACCCGCTACCCTTGCCCCTAGTAATTTCTATTCTACTTTGCTTATTAAATTGCCCATTCTAGATGCCTCATACAAGTGGAATCGTCTAACATTTGTCCTGTGTCTAGTTTATTGCTTAAAGAATAATGTTTTCAAGGTCCATCCATGTTGTAGTATGTCAAAGTCTTGTAGCATGAAGTAAGATCAAAATTTCTTTTTACAGCGAACTAGTGTACCATTGTATGTATATGCTACGTTTTATTTATCCATTCATTTGTGGATGGACATAGGTTGTTCCTACCTTTTGACTATTGTAAATGGTGCAGCTGTGAACACTGGTGTACAAATATCTGCTTTCATTTCTTTTGAATATATGCCTAGCAATGGAATTGCTGGGTGACTTGGTAGTTCTATTTTTAACCTTTTGAGGAACTGCCAAACTGTTTTGCCCAGTGGCTGCACTATTTTACATTCCCACCAGCAATACATGGAGGATTCCAATTTCTCCACATCCCTACCAAAACTTATTATCCATTTTCTTGATTATAGCCATCCTGGTTAGTGTGTGAAGTGGCATTTCATTGTGGTTGTAATCTGCATTTCCCCAGTGACTAATGATGTTGAGCATATTTTCACGAATTTATTGTCCATTAGTATATCTTCTTTGAAGAAGTGTCTATTCAAGTACTTTGTCCATTTTTGAACTGGGTTGTTTTTTTGTTGTCAAGTTGTAGGAGTTCTATATATACTTTGGATATTAATCCCTTGTTAGATATATGATTTGCAAATATTTTCTTCCATTCTCCAGGTTTTTTCACTTTCTTGATAGTGTCCTTTGGTGCACAAAAGTTCTTAATTTAATGAAGTTCAATTTACCTACTATTTTTTCTTCCTTGTACTTTTGGTCTCCTATTTATGCAATTGTTGCCAAGTTCAATGTGATGAAGATTTCAACAATATTTTCATCTAAGAGTTTTATAGTTTTAACTCTTAAATTGAGTCTTTGAACCATTTTATTTTATTTTGTTTTATTTTTTGAGACGGAGTCTCACTTTGTCACCCAGGCTTGAGTGCAGTGGTGTGATCTCTGCTTACTACAACCTCCGCCTCCCGGGTTCAACCAATTCTTGTGCCTCAGCCTCCCAAGTATCTGGGATTGCAGGTGCGTGCCACCACACAGGGCTAATTTAATTTTTGTATTTTTAGTAGAGATGGGATTTCACCATGTTAGCCAGGCTGGTCTCGAACTCCTGAACTCAAGTGATCCGCCCACCTTGGCCTCTCAAAGTGCTGGGATTACAGACGTGAGCCACTGCACCCAGCCTGAGCCATTTTAATTTTGGTATGTGGTAGAAGGGTCCAACTTCATTTTTTTGCACGTGGATATTCAGTTTTCCCTCTACCATTTGTTGAAAACACTGTCCTTTTCCCATTAAGTGGTCTTGGCTTCCTTGTCAAAAATCAATTAATCATATGTGTGAGGGTTTGTTTCTGGGTTCTGCATTCTATTTCATTGATCTATATGCCTATCCTTATGCAAGTACCATATGTTTTAATTACTGTAGCTTTGTAGTAAGTTCACAGTTGGGAAGTGTGAGCCCTCCAACTTTATTTTTTTTTCAGTATTGTTTTGGTTATTGGGGACCCCTTAAAACTCCATATTAATTTGAGGATCTGCTTCCATTTCTTTGGAAAAAGATGTTGGAATTTTGGTCAGCGTTGTGTTGAATCTGTAGATTGTTTTGAGTAGTATTGACATCTTAACGTTAAGTCTTTCTATCCATGAACACATCTTGCCATTTATTTAGATATTTGTTAATTTATTTTGATATTTGTTAATTTATTTTAGCAATCTTTTGTAATTTTCAGTGTACAAGTCTTTCCCCTTCTTGGTTAGATTTATTCCTAAGTATTTAATTGTTTTAGATGCTGTTGTAAATGGAATTGTTTTCTCAATTTCCTCTTCAGATTGTTCAGTGCTGGTGTGTAGAACCACGAATTATTTTTGTGTGTTGATCTTGTACCCTGCAATTGGTTTAACTGTAGTAACTGTCTTGTGAATTCTTTTGGATTTTCTATATATGGATCATGTCATCTCTGAATAGAGATAGTTTTACTACTTTCTTTCCAGTTTGGATGCCTTTTATTTCCTTTTTATGTCTGATAGCTCTGGGTGGAACTTCCAGTACAGTGTTCAATAGCCATGGTGAAAGTGAGCATCTTTGTCTTATTCCTGATCTTAGGGGGAAAGCTTTCAATCTTTCACCATTGAGTATGATGTTAGCTGTGAGTTTTTCATAAATATCATTTATCACATTGAGGAATTTTCCCTGTAGGATTAGTTTTCTGTTTTTTTTTTTTTAATCATGAAGGTGTGTTGAATTTTGTCAAGTACCTTTTCTGTATTAATTCAGATGATCATATGTGTGTTTTTTACCTTCATTCTAATAATGTGATGTATTACATTGATTGATTTTCTTGTGTTGAACCACCCTTGCATTCCTGCATAAATCATACTTGGATATGGTGAGTAATCCTTTTAATATGCTAATGGATTTGATTTGCTAATTTTTTTTTTAGGATATTTGTATCTATATTCATAGGGGTTTTAGTCTAATTTTCTTGTGATTTCTTTATTTGACTTTGGTATTATGGTAATACTGGCTGCATAGAATGAATTAGAAAGTGTTTCCTTCTCTTCAATTTTTTGGAAGTTTGAAAATGATTTGTGTGAATTCTTCTTTAAATATTTGGTTGAGCTAACTCGTGAAGCCATCTGGTTTAAGATTTTTCTTTGCTAGGTGGTTTAAAATTAGTGGTATTGCCACTTTCATTTCTAATTTTAGTTATTTGCGTCTTCTCTCTTTTGTGCTTCATCAGTCTCGCCAAAGGTTTGCCAATTTTGTTAATCTTTTCAAAAAACCAACTTTTGGTTTTATAGATTTTTTGTCTGTTCTCTTTCTCTATTAGTTTCTGCTCTAGTCTCTATTATTTCCTTTCTTCTGCTGGCTTTGGGTTTTGTTTGCTCTACTTTTTCTAGTTCCGTAAGGTGTAAGTCAGGTTATTAATTTGAGATAGTTCTTCTTTTTAACATGTACATTAATAGCTATTACTTTCCCTCTGAGCACAGTTTTTGGGGCATCTCATAAGTTTTGGCATATTTTGTTTTCTTTCTCACTTGTCACTAAGTATTTTCTAATTTCCTTTGTGATTTCTTCTTTGACCTATTGATTGTTTAAGATAGTGTTGTTTAATTTTCACATATTTGTGAATTTTCATTTTTCCTTCTATTGATTTCTAACTGTATCTTGTTGTGGTCAAAGAAGATAGTTCGTTTTATATTTATTTTAAAATCTACTGAGATTTAACTTATGGCTTAACATGTCATCTATCATAGAGAATGTCTCATGTGCACTTGGATTTTTTTTTAATCGGGTGAGTGTTCCATATGTGTCTGTTAGGTCTATTTGGTTTTTGTGTTATTCAAGTCCACTATATTTTTACTTATTTTCTGTCTGTGTGTTCTATCCATTATCGAAAGTGGGATTTTGAACTCTCCAGCTATCTTGGTAGAACTATGTATTTCTCCTTTGAGTCTATCAATTTTTGCTTTATATTTTGAGGTCTGTTATTAGGTGCAGAAATGTTTATAACTGTTATATCTTATTAATTTGTAATGTCTGTCTTGTCTCTTGTAAATTGTTTTGATGTAAAGTCAATTTTGTCTGATATTTGCATAGACATTCCAGCTATCTTTTGGTTACTATTTGCATGGAATATCCTTTTCCATCTCTTTGGCTTTGAACAGATTTATGTCTTTGGATCTAACACGAATCCTTTATAGACAGCATATTGTTGGGTGATGTTTTTAAAAATACATTCTGGCAATCTCCGTCTTGATTTAAAGAAATGACTATCAGCCAAATTACTGCCACTTTGCAACTTGTTTTCTATATGCCTTTGGGCTTTTTGTCCCTCATTTTCTTCATTACTGTTTACCTTTATGTTTAATTTTTTTTGTAGTGAAATGTTTTGATTCTCTTTTCATTTCCAATTGTGTATATTTTGTAGCTTTTTACTTCGTGGTCATAGAGGAGATTATATTATATATAACAACCTAAAATTATAAGACTCCAATTTGCATTTATACCAGCTTAATTTCAGTAATACATATAAAAACTCTGCTCTTGGCCGGGCGCGGTGGCTCAAGCCTGTAATCCCAGCACTTTGGGAGGCCGAGGCGGGCGGATCACGAGGTCAGGAGATCGAGACCATCCTGGCTAACATGGTGAAACCCCGTCTCTACTAAAAATACAAAAAACTAGCCGGGCGTGGTGGCGGGCGCCTGTAGTCCCAGCTACTCGGAGGCTGAGGCAGGAGAATGGCCTGAACCTGGGAGGCGGAGCTTGCAGTGAGCCGAGATGGCGCCACTGCACTCCAGCCTGGGTGACACAGCGCGAGACTCCGTCTCAAAAAAAAAAAAAAAAAAACTCTGCTCTTATATAGCTCTGTTGCTCCTTTTCCTTTTTCTTTCTTTTTTTTAAATTTTTTTGAGATGGAGCCTCACTCTGTCGCCCAGGCTGGAGTGCGATGGTGCAATCTTGGCTCACTGCAGCCTCTGCCTCCCGGGTTCAAGAGATTCTGCTGCCTCAGCCTCCCCAGTTGCTGGGATTACGGGTGTCTGCCACCATGCCTGGCTACTTTTATTTTTGTATTTTTAGTAGAGATGAGGTTTCACCATGTTGGCCAGGCTGCTCTTCAATTCCTGACATCAAGTGATCCACCTGCCTCTGCCTCCCAAAGTGCTGGGATTACAGGCATGAGCCACTGTACCTGGCCTCTGTCATTCCTTTTCTGTTGTCAATGTCACAAGTCACACCTATATACATTGTTTTCCCAATAACAAAGATTAATAATTGTTTTCATGCATTTTATATCATGTAGATAATAAAAAATGAAATTACAAACTCAAATTATGATAACAGTAGCTTTTATAATTGCTCATGTATTTATCTTTAGCAGAGATTTTTATTTTTTTCTTCATATGTTCAAATTACTGTCTGTATTCTTTCATGTCAACCTAAAGGACTTCCCTTAGCATTTCTAGTAGGGAAGGACTAGTGGTAATGAACTCCCTCAGCTTTTGTTTATCCAGGAATGTTTGAACTTCTTCCTCATTGTTGGAGGATAGATTTGGTAGCTATAGAATTCTTGGTTGATAGTTGTATTTTTTTTTTTTTCTTTTGGCATGTCAAGCGTATTAACCCACTGCCTCTGGGTTTCCAATGATAAATCTGCCAATAATCTTATTGAGAATTTCTTGAATGGGACAAGTTGCTTCTCTCTTGCTGCTTTCAAGATTGTTTCTTTGGCTTGGGCTTTTTACAGTTTGATTATAATGTCTCTCAGCTTGAATCTCTGGGTTTTTCATACTTGGAGTTTGTTGAGTTTTTGGATTTGTTGATTCATGTCTGTCTTCAAATTTGGAAAGTTTTCAGCCTTATTTCTTAAATTACAATTCTTTCTTCCTCTTTTTCTCTCTCTTCTTCTGGACCTTCTGTAATGTGTATGTTGCTCTACTCTGTGGTGTCCCACAGATCCTTTAGACTCTGTTCCGTTTTCTTTAATTGTTTTTCTTCCTGTCCCTCAGACTCAATAAATTGTCCTATCATCAAGTTTGCTGATTTTTCTTCTGCCTGCTCAAATCTGTTTTTGAGCCCCTTCAATGAATTTTTTATTTCAGTAATTGTATTTTTAGCTCCAGAATTTTCCTTTTGGTTCCTTTTTGCATTTTCTATCTTTTTACTGATGTTCTTCTTTTGTTTATACATCATTTTTCTGTCTTTGTCTATGTCTCCTTTAGCTGTTTGAGCATCTTTACGACAGTTATTTATGTCTTTGTCTAGTAAGTCTACTGCCTGGGCTTCCTCACATATAGTTTATTTATTTTTTCTTTGAATGGGCCATACTCTCTTGTTTCTTTGTATGTATGTCTTGTGACTTTTTTGTTGAAAATGGACATTTGAATCTTACAATGTGCTAACTCTGGAAATCAGATTTTCCCCGTTCCCCAGGATTTCCTGTTTGTTTCTTGTTTGTTTGTTTGTTTGTTTGTTTATTGTTATACGATGTCTCTGTGCTAGGATCAACCTAAAATGAAAGCTTATGATCATCTTAGGTCTTTTCTGAATTTGCATCTTTCCCTGAGCTTGTGCAGTGCCTTTTAAATTCCCTTGTATACACAGTTGCTTTTGAATGTCCTGATCCCTAAATGTCCACCTTCCAAAGGGAACAAAAGGGGAGAAAATCCAGTGGCTATCCCTTGATACCTTCTGGAAGCCAGTTCAGCTGGTGGGGATTAAGCCAATCGTGGCCCACCCCATGTGTCTGCACAGCTGTGATCAGAAGTAGTAATCCAGAATCCCAACACAGAACTCTGATATTTGGAGGATGAGTCCATATTGCTCATCCCTAGGTACTAATACTGGCTGATACTTTATAAATAACATCTCATCAAATCCACACAAGAGCCCTATGTGGCCAGTACAATTAAAATCCTTTGAAAATAAGGAAACGGAGGTTCACAGAGTGAAAGCCATTTGATCAGTCTTTCATTGCTGGAAGAGACTTCACTGAAGTTCCTCATCTATGTAAAAAAGAAAAAGCAGCCTCTAATAGCTGGGAGCTGGCCTAACAGTAACAACTGGGTCTTGGTGTTGCTAGCAGCTTGTCTAGAATGCACTGCTAGGTCATGGTGTTCTCATATTGAAAGTGAACAATTTTCACAGAACAACAACAACAAAGGCCTCTCTGTAACTGTGATGCATCTAGACAGAAACAAGACTGCTCTGTAATTAAGCCTAAACAGAGACGAAACAGGAACACTGTCCAAACCTTAAAATATCAAACATCCCCTTCTCTCAGCTGATCTGAGTGACTGCTGTTTCTTTACCAATTGCAGTTTTAGCTTTTCTCCATTCTTCTCACCTTCTAGAAAAGATAGAGTTGGTTACACTTGTTGTGGGCAAAGGACATGAACAAACACTTTTCAAAAGAAAATATACATCTGGCCAAGAATCATATTAAAAAGCTCAACGTCACTAATTATTAGTGAAATGCAAATCAAAACCACCAAGAGATACCATCTCACACCAGTCAGAATGGCTGTTATTAAAAAGTCAAAAAACAACATGCTGGTGAGGTTGCAGAGAAAAAGGAATGCTTGTACACAGTTAGTGGGAGTGTGAATTAGCATGTAAGACAGTGTGGCAATTCCTCACAGACCTAAAAACAGAACTACCATTCAACCTAACAATCCCATTACTGGGTATACACCAAAAGAAATATAAATTGTTCTGTCATAAAGACACATGCACACGTATATTCATTACAGCACTATTCACAATAGCAAAGACATAAGATCAACCTAAATGCCCAACAATGGTAGACTGGATTAAAAAAATGTGGTATATATACACTATGGAATACTATGCAGCCATAAAAAAGAATGAGATCATGTCCTTTGCAGGAACATGAATGGAACTGAAGGCCATTATCATTAGCAAACTAATGCAGAAACAGAAAACCAAATACCACATGTTCTCCTTTATAAGTGGAATCTAAATGGTAAGAACACCTGAACACATAAAGGGGAACAACACACACTGGGGCCTATCAGAGGGTGGAGTGTGGGAGGAGGGAGAGGATCAGGAAAAATAGCTCATGGGTACTAGGCTTAATACCTGGGTGATGAAATAATCTGTACAACAAACCCCCATGATGTAAATTTACCTCTGTAAGAAACCTGCACACATACCCCTGAACTTAAAATAAAAAGTTTTTTAAAAAAAGAATTGGTTACACTTTTTGATAGCACCCAACCCAAAGCAAATCCCCACTTCTTTGAATCCTTCCCAAAATCATACAACCCAGCCCAAATTCTGTTCGTCTTCTCTGACACCTTCTTCCTGAGACACCACACCGTTCCCCATGGTGTACATCTGCCCTCACTGCAGCAAGTCAAAAAACCTAACTTTGTTCATAGGTGCATGCCTGATTGTCTTTAGCTGACGGGTATTCACATAGCAAACCTGTTCCCACCTCAAGGCCTTTGCATGTGTGAAGGGGTGGCCTGCCCCTCCACACCTGTGGGTGTTTCTCGTAAGGTGGAACGAGAGACTTGAGAAAAGAAATAAGACACAGAGACAAAGTATAGAGAAAGAAAAGCGGGGACCCAGGGGACCGGCGCTCAGCTTACAGAGGACCCACGCCGGCCCCGGTCTCTGAGTTCCCTTAGTATTTATTGATAATTATCTTTACCATCTTAAAGACAGGGGAGTGGCAGGACAATAGGATCATTTTTAGGGAGGAAATTAGCAGTAAGACATAAGAACAAAAACCTCTGTGATATGAATAAGTTCAAAGGAAAATCCTGTGCCTTGAGATAAACCTTTTAGCAACATTGTTTCATCCTATCACATGGGGATAAACCTTGGACAATACCTAGCTTTCCTAGGCAGAGGTCCCTGCGACCTTTGGCCGTGTACGTGTCTCTGGGTAGTTGAGATTAAGAGAATGGTGATAACTTTTAACCAGCAAGCTACCTTCAGGCATTTGTTTAACAAAGACACATCCTGCACAGCCCAAAATCCATTAAACCTTGAGTCACCGCAACACATGTCTCTTGCAAGGACAAGGTTGGGGGTAGGGTCACAGATTAACAGCATTTCAAATACAGAACAAAATGGAGTCTCTTATGTCTACTTCTTTCTATATAGACACAGTAATAGGCTGATCTCTCTTCCTTTTCCCCACACATGTGGAGTGTGCTTAGTTCAGACCTCGCTTTCTCTGGAATGTTTTTTTGTTTGTTTGTTTTTTGAGACAGAGTCTCACTCTGTCACTCAGGCTAGAGTGCAGTGGCACAATCTCAGCTCACTACAACCTCCACCTCCCAGGTTGAAGCAATTCTCCTGCCTCAGCCTCCTGAGTAGCTAGGATTATAGGTGTGTACCACCACACCTGGCTGATTTTTGTATTTGTAGTTGAGATGGGGTTTCACCACGTTGGCCAGGCTGGTCTCGAACTCCTGACCTCAGGTGATCCACCTGCCTCAGCCTCCCAAAGTGCTGGGATCACAGGCATGAGCCACTGTGTGAATCTTCATGACCATCTTATGTAGGTCTGCTCAAATGTCACTTCTTCAGAGAAGCCTTCTCTTCCCACCTACCTGTCTCTCCACAGGCTGGGCATGGTGTCCCACGCCTGTAATCCCAGTACTTTGGGAGGCCGAGACAGGAGGATAGTCTGAGGTCATAAGTTTAAGACAAGCCTCTACATGGTGTATACATTTTCTTTATCCAGTCTACCATCTCTACCAAAAATTTTAAAAATTAGCTAGGCATGGTGGCACATCCCTGTAGTCCTAGCTACTTAGGAGGCTGAGACAGGAGAATCACTTGAATCCAGGAGTTTCGGGCTGCAGTGAGCTATGATTACACCACTGCACTCCAGCCTGGGTGACAGAATGAGACCCTGTCTCAAAAATAAATGAATAAATAAAAATAAAATAGTCTCTATATTAGTTGGCTAGGGCTGCCATAACAAACACCAGAGACTGGGTGGTTTAAACAACGGAAATTTATTTATTCACAATTCTGTAAGCTAGAAGTCCAAAATCAAGGTGTTGGCAGGTTTGGTTTCATTCTGAGGCCTTTCTTCTTGGTGTGCAGATGGTTCCCTTTTCACTATGTCCTCACTTGGTCATCCCTCTGCCTGCGTTCTAATTTCCTCATCTTTTAAGGGCACTAGTCATATTGGATTAGAACCCACTCTAACAACCTTATTTTAACTTAATTACCTCTTTAAAAGTCCTGTTTCCCAGTACAGTCACATTCTGAGGTATTGGCGGTCAGTGTTTCAACATATGAACTTGTGGGGTCACAATTCATCCCCTAATAGTCTCCATCCCCAATCTCTCTTCGTGCCTTCTTTTTTTCTTCAAAGCGTTTACCATGACCTGATGTTTTATTAGTCATTTATTTGTTTACCATGTGTGTATTAGTCTATTTCCATACTGCTATGGAAGAAATATCTGATATGATAATATCTGATAATATGAAGAAATATCTGACACTGGGTAATTTCTAAAGAAAAAGATGTTTAATAGACTCAGAGCTCCACATGGCTGGGGAGGCCTCACAATCATGGCAGAAGGCAAAGGAGGAACAAAGGCATGTCTTACATGGTGGCAGGCAAGCAACCGTGTGTAGGGGAACTGCTCTTTATAAAACTATCAGATTGGCCGGGCACGGTGGCTCAAGCCTGTAATCCCAGCACTTTGGGAGGCCGAGACGGGCGGATCGATCGAGACCATCCTGGCTAACACGGTGAAACCCCGTCTCTACTAAGAAATACAAAAAACTAGCTGGGCGAGGTGGCGGGCGCCTGTAGTCCCAGCTACTNAAAAAAAAAAAAAAAAAAAAAAAAAAAAAACTATCAGATCTCACTAGGCACGATGGCTCATGCCTGTAATCCCAGCATTTTGGGAGGCCAAGGCGAGTGGATCATTTGAGGTCAGGAGCTTAAGAACAGCCTGGCCAACATGGTGAAACCTCCTCTCTACTAAAAATACAAAAAGTAGCCAGGCATGGTGGCGCACATCTGTCATTCCAGCTACTCAGGAGGCTGAGAATTGCTTGAACCCAGGAGACAGAGGTTGCCATCAGCTGAGATCATGCCACTGCACTTCAGCCTGGGCAACAGAGTGAGACTCCACCTCAAAAAAAAAAAGAAAGAAAGAAAGAAAAAGAAAAGAAAAGAAAAAAAAACACATCAGATCTTGTGAGAGTTATTCGCTATCATGAGAATAGCATGGGAAAAACCTGCTCTCATGATTCAATTACCTCCCATCGGGTCCCTCCCATGACACGTGGGGATTATGAGAGCTACAATATGAGATGATATTTGGGTGGGGACACAGTCAAACCATATCACTGGCCAAAGCATTCAATTGCCAGTTCACAATTTGCTATACTCCCTTATCCTGCCATAGCAACTAATGATGTTGCAGATGGTACCACCTCTGTTAGCCACAGTATCTGAAGGGACTTTGTGGAGTAGAGCTCTCCCCAGCCAACTTTGGACACTTCACATGAAAAAAAATTTTATTAAGCCACTAAGATTTTAGAATCCTTTGTTACACAGCATAACTTAACTTATCCTGACTAACACATCCCCTAGGATGGATGTAAGCTCCGAGAGGTCAAGGACTTCGCCTGGATCCTTGGTGCCTGGTGCAAGGTGGATAAATGATATGGTTTGGTTTTGTGTCCCCGCCCAAATCTCATCTCAAATTGTAATCCCCACGGGTGGAGGGAGGGACGCAGTGGAAGGTAATTGGATTATGGGGGTGGTTTCTCCCATGCAGTGAGGGAGTTCTCATGAGCTCTGATGCTTTAAAAGTAGCTGGCAGTTCCCCCATCACTGTCTCTCTGCTGCCACCTTGTGAAGGTGCCTGTTTCCCTTTCGCCTTGCACCATGACTGGAAGTTTCCTGTGACCTCCCCAGCCATGCAGAACTGTGAGTCAGTTAACCCTCTTTTCCTTATAAATTAACCAGTCTCCACTAGTTCTGGCCTGGTGCTGTGGCTCACATCTGTATTCCCAGCACTTTGGGAGGCCGAGATGGGCAGATCACTTGTGGTCAGGAGTTCAAGACCAGCCTGTCCAACATGGTGAAACCCCGTCTCTACTAAAAATACAAAAATTAGCTGGGCGTGGTGGCTCATGCGTGTAATCCCACCTACTTGAGAGGCTGAGGCAAGAGAATTGCTTGAATCTGGGAGGCAAAGGCTGTAGTGAACCAAGATTGCATCACCACACTCCAGCCTGGGGGCTAGAGAGTAGCCTCCAGCCTGGGGGCTAAAAAAAAAAGGAAAGTCTCAGCAACGTGCCTGGGGTCATGTGGCTCACACAGTGCCTAGCGCAATTCTCGTACAACTAATATTTTCCTATCGGTCAATGCTGTGGAAGACATGGTTGGCTACACCAGGTCAGCATTCTTTTCTACAGCTCTCCTGCATACAAAACCCTGATTTTGTTTGGGTCTTCAGCGGCTTTTCTGCTAAGAAAAAGCTGACCTTACCCAGTCCTAGGGAATAAATTCTAAGTGGTTTAAGCCAACGATGTAAACTTCATTTATTTTCAGGGATTGGTTTAGACCTGGGCATGGGCCCCGATCCTGGCCAATAGAACTTCAGGGCAGAGCTGATGTGAGGATTTTGGAAATGGTTTTAACTCTGTGATATAAAGGATAATACCAGAGGAAAAATTCCTTGTAATAGACATTAGCCATGGAAATCATTACTGCCATTTGCCAAAAGATTCCTGGAAATAGTAGAGTTCCATTTCTTTTTTTTCTTTTCTTTTCTTTTTTTTTTTTTTTTTTTTTTTGAGACAGAGTCTCGCTCTGTCGCCCAGGCTGGAGTGCAGTGGTGCGATCTCGGCTCACAGCAAGCTCCGCCTCCCAGGTTCATGTCATTCTGCTGCCTCAGCCTCCCCAACAGCTGGGACTACAGGCGCACGCTGCCACGCTCGGCTAATTTTTTTGTATCTTTAGTAGAGACGGGGTTTCACCGTGTTAGCCAGGATGGTCTCGATCTCCTGACCTCGTGATCCGCCCACCTCGGCCTCCCAAAGTGCTGGGATTACAGGCGTGAGCCACCGCGCCTGGCTAGAGTTCCATTTCTTTTGGTGGATTGGTGGTGCCATGTAGCTGTTTCTGGCCAATGGTTTGTGAGCAAGTGACATGACATGTGTTACTTAAGGGCAAAGCATTGAATGTAGACCCGAAATCTTACAGAGAGCTCTTTCTTTCTCCTTGGAAGAAACTGAAGATGTTTGAGATGGCAGTTGCTCCATCACCCTGGGTTCCTGAGTGATTCCAGTACCGATGCACAATGAGTAAGAAGTAAACCTTTCTTGTTTTATGTTATTGAGATTTGGGGGAGTTTTTTTTTGTTTTTGTTTTTTTGTTTTGAGATGGAGTCTCGCTCTGTCACCCAGGCTGGAGTGCAGTGGCACCATTTCAGCTCACTGCAACCTCTGCCTCCTGGGTTCAAGCGATCTTCCTGCCTCAGCCTCCCAAGTAGCTGGGACTTCAGGTGCGTGCCACCACACCTGGCTAATTTTTGTATTTTTAGTAGAGACAGGGTTTTGTCATTTTTTGTGTTTTTAGTAGAGATAGGGTTGGCCACGTTGGTCTCAAACTCCTGACCTCAGGTGATCTGTCCTCCTCAGCCTCCCAAAGTGCTGGGATTATAGGCGTGAGCCACCGCACCTGACCAGAAGTTTATTATAGTAGCAAATAACTTATCTAGATTGATACCAAAATAGTATCAGGAGTAAGGTGCTGAGGTAATTAAAAAGAAAAAGACAACATTGGCTTAGATACATTTGGGGCAAAGACACTTATTTGAAACCTGAAGGATGGAAACTGTCGCCTGAGATACTCTGGAAGGCAGATAATGTATTTAATCGACTTGTAGCTTTCAAGGAAGCAGCTGGAATATAAGATATTGGCAGTAGATGTTGGCCAAAGTTAGCTAAAAATTGAGAAGGCCTTTGAGAGACAAAGTCCAATTAGAACTCAGCTTTTGACAGGGATAAAATCAACAGTATATGCCTAGGTAAATAATTATTACCCATTGTTTAAAGAATCTCTGAGTGAATTAAGACACTACCAGAAGGCCGGGCGCGGTGGCTCAAGCCTGTAATCCCAGCACTCTGGGAGGCCGAGACGGGCGGATCACGAGGTCAGGAGATCGAGACCATCCTGGCTAACATGGTGAAACCCCGTCTCTACTAAAAAATACAAAAAAACTAGCCGGGCGAGGTGGTGGGCGCCTGTAGTCCCAGCTACTCGGGAGGCTGAGGCGGAGGAAGAATGGCGTAAACCCGGAAGGCGGAGCTTGCAGTGAGCTGAGATCCAGCCACTGCACTCCAGCCTGGGCGACAGAGTGAGACTCCGTCTCAAAAAAAAAAAAAAAAAAAAGACACTACCAGAAAATGCTTTTGGTGGACAAATTCCTCAGTGAAAGAGAGATAAGGGATATAGCTCTCCAAGGATGCTTGATAGAGTTTCAGGTACCTGAAAAGAGAGAGAGAGGATAAGAATATCTTTTTTTTTTTTTTTTTTTTAGACAGAGTCTTGTCCTGTCGCCCAGGCTGGACTGTAGTGGTGTGATCTTGGCTCACTGCAACCTCCATCTCCCGGGTTCAAGCAATTCTCCTGCTTCAGCCTGCTATGTAGCTGGGATTACAGGAGCCCACCACCACGCCTGGTTAATTTTGGTATTTTTTAGGAGAGACAGGGTTTCACAATGTTTCCCAGGCTGGTCTCGAACTCCTGGCTTCAAGCAATCCTCCCACCTTGGCCTCCCAAAGTGCTGAGATTATAGGCGTGAGCCACCGTGCCCAGCTCGAGAACATCTTGAACAGAACTACGACTGTGTGTGTGTCTTTGTTTGTTTGTTTACATATTTAGTTGACTGGGGGCTTATAAGAACTGTAGGTCCCAAACTTTGGGAGATAGAAAGCAGGCTGAGTAAACTGCTGATGTCTCGAGGAGGGCACATCTTCAGATGTAGCCAAGGAGAATATGAGAAAAGGAGGTATTTCCCTGGAGAGTGAGACATGAGCCACAGAGAACAATCATTTGGGAATCCCCCTACCCTCCCCACACACACCGAGGAGCTGCTTCGGTGCTAGTTAAGGAATCTTTCCCATCTACAAGATAGGGGGTCCTTGTAATGTTTTCCCACTGGATTTCAGAAGTGGTACAGAGCAGTGATTTCTGTGTGTCTTCTCTCTCTCTCTCTCTCTCTCTCTTTCTTCTTTCTCTCTCTCTCTCTCTTTTTTTTTTTTTTTTTTTTTTGAGACAGAGTCTCACTCTGTCGTCCAGGCTGGAGTGCAGTGGTGTGATCTCAGCTCACTGCAACCTCTGCCTCCTGGGTTCAAGAGATTCTCCTGCCTCAGCCTCTCAGGCATATGGGACTATAGGCATGCACCACCACACCTGGCTAATTTTTGTATTTTTAATAGAGAAAGGGTTAGACGGGGTTTCACCAGGTTAGTCAGGCTGGTCTTGAACTCCTGGCCTCAGGTGATCCACCCGCCTCGGCCTCCCAAAGTGCTGGGATTGCAGGTGTGAACCACTGGGCCCTGCCTCTTCCACTTTCTAATGGTCATAAAGTCATTTTGTCCCATTCCATCGTTATATATTGGGTATGTGGAGGGCCAATAATTTGCCTTTGTAGTTCGTTTGTTCTGATTTAAGCTCACCCGTTTTGTTTCCTGCCTAGCTCATGTGGACATTTGACCTTCGACCCTGCAACCTATGACAAGCCATTTGATGACACAAACTGAACTGTACTCCTGGAAGCAGAGTGGATCAAGGTTCATTCCATTGCCTAGGCTGATCCTCGAGTTTTGTGAGTGACTTCACAATGGCCAGGAAGTTCCTAGCCTCCTTCTACAGCCTTGGTTCACCATGCTGGACACCCTCTGGCTGCTTAGCCTTAGCCTTTCTTGCCCTGCTCTGTGGGCCTAGATGTTCATCAGCTGTGCCTACAAGAACCTCTGCCAGTGAGCCCTACTCTCAGGCAGTGATGCTGTCCTGAAGTGTGACCATCCCATGGCACTCTGGTACTTCTCTTCCATTCTTGGGGAAGATCCTTTTCTGCTTAATTCGATGCCTGACATAAGGAAATTGCCTGGGGGTAGCCTTCAACTGACCAACCCTCAGCCCTCCCAGCCCGGCCTCTATCGCTGCCGGGGCAATGATGGTACGCTCATGGTACAATATGAGATCGACTTCCAGGATGTCACCAACCTTCATGTTACGCACAAGAGCCTGGACCAAAAGTCCTTGCAGAATGAGACCCTGATCCTGGATGGCAAGGTACTCATCTTTACCAGCTGGGACCCCTGGCAGGACTGTAACCGCGGCGGGGAACCGGGTGAGCGCAAACTCCTGGGGTACTGCTACACTGAGGAGCCCCTGGAAAAACCCGTGCCCTGCCGGCTGTATCTGAGAGACAAGAAGATGCAATTCAGCCACACGCGGCCCGAACTGCAGGTGGAAGCCTGCCACGTACCCTGCAACCCGGCCAAGGAAATTCACCAGCCATACCTCATCTTTGACATTTACCAGCCCGGCAAGTTGACGAACAACAGGTGGCTCACCTTGTCCCTTGGCCACCATCTACAGGTGACAGGACCAGAGCCATAGCCCTGCCCTTGACCCTCACCCAGGCTTTGTTTTCTGTGCTCACCTGGGCTTGGGGGTTACCTTCCAACGGAAAACCAGACTCTTTCTCCCAGCCCGTAAGCCTTCATGGCTTCTGCTCAGGAAAAGGTCTCTTCACTGGCTTGCTGAGATGTGCATTCAGGAAGAATTCCCTGGTGTTTCCTCTTGAGTATGCCCTGGGCAGATGATGTTAGGGACACAGCAATGACCTAGTTCTTGTCTGCACAGGCTTCTGATATTCAGGGGGAGGCCAAATGTAGAATCTAGAGACCAAACTACTCAGGCCCATGGGCTCATGCCAATGTAGACACTGATGTTTCTGTCTCCTGATCAGACCCCGCTGGATACAATTTATCTATCCATCCTTGCCCCAGTGCCACAGTGTCTTTGGTTTTCTTTATTTTTTTTTTTCTTTTATTTATTTGTTTATTTATTTTTGAGAAGGAGTCTCCCTCTGTTGCCCAGGCTGAAGTGCAGATTGCACTTCATTGCAGATTGCACTTCATTGCAATGGCGCAATCTCAGCTTACTGCAACCTCCATCTCCCAGATTCAAGCGGTTCTCCTGCCTTAGCCTCCCAAGTAGCTGGGATTGCAGGCACCCGCCACCACACCTGGCTAATTTTTATATTTTTAGTAGAGAAGGGATCTCACTATGTTGGCCAGGCTGGTTTCAAACCCCTAACGTCAAGTGATCTGCCCTCCTTGGCCTCCCAAAGTGCTGAGATTACAAGCACAAGCCACTGCACCCGGCCCACAGTGTCTTTTTATACCTTTCAGTAAGTCATGATATGTAGTAGTGCTTCCCAACTTTGTTCTTCAAGATTGTCTTGGTTATTCTTGGCCCATTATATACAAATTTTGGAATCAGTTTGTAGTTTCCACCCCAAAACTTCTTTTTTTTTTAAATTGGGACTTTGTTGAATCTAAAGATAAATTTGGGGAGAATCAATATATATTCAATATTTAGTCTTCTAATCCATGAAATGTGGCAAATACTTCCTTTATTTAGTCTTTCTTTAATTTCTCCCAATAATGTCAAGTTATTAACGTAGAGGACTCATGTATCTTTTATTATATTTATTCCTAGATATTTAATTTTTTCATCCTGTCATACACTGATCTTTTAAATTTCATCTTTTAATTCTTTGTTGCTGGTAAATAAATCATATTTAATATATGACCTTGTATCTAATTTTTCGCTTGTATCTTACCTCCAGTAAAATGCTGAATGGAAAAGCTGATGGCAGAAATACTTGTGTTATTCTCAGTATTTTACTATGAAGCATAATTTAGCCCGAGGTGTTTTTGTTTGTTGGTTTGTTTTTTGTTTTTTTGAGACAGGGTCTCACTCTGTTGCCCAGGCTGGAGCGCAATGGCGTAATCTCAGCTCACTGCAACGTTCGCCTCCTGGGTTCAAATGATTCTCCTGCCTCAGCCTCCCTAGTAGCTGGGACTACAGGCACCAGCCATCACACCCGGCTAATTTTCATATTTTTAGCAGAGATGTGGTTTGGCCATGTTACCCTAACTGGTCTCAAACTCCTGACCTCAGGTGATCCACCCACCTCGGCCTCCCAAAGTGCTGGGATGACAGTTGTGAGCTACCGCGCCCAGCCTGCCCTAGGTTTTTAGTAGAAACATTTTATCCTCTTAGAAAATTTCTTTTCCTAGTTTGCCAAAAGTTTTGAGCCATAAATGAATGTTGAGTTTTATCAGATGCTTTTTCTGTATCTACTGAGATAATAACATGGTTTTTCTCCCTTATTCTGTTAATGTGGTGAATTACATTCATTGATGTTCAAATATAAACCCAAATTTGCCTTCCTGAAATAACCCAGTTTGGTCTTTATATTTATCCTTATGTAAAGAAAATCACTGGAATCAATTTGCTAATATTTTCTTTGGGATATTGCGTCTATGTTTACAAAAGAGATCGACCTGAGATTTTTCTTTGTTGTAATGTCCTTATAAAGTTTTGGTATATGGTGATGCAAGTCTCATAGAAATGTTCCATCTTTTTCTATTTTGGGAAAAGTTTGGAAGATGAATTTTATTTATTTATTTATTTTTATTTTATTTTATTTTTTTTTTTGAGGCAGGGTCTCTGTCACCCAGGCTGGAGTGCAGTGGCGCAATCTGCACTCACTGCAACCTCTGCCTCCTGGGTTCAAGCTGTTCTCCTGCCTCGGCCACCCGAGTAGCTGGGATTACAGGTGCCCACCACCATGCCCGGCTAATTTTTTTGTATTTTTAGTAGAGATGGGGTTTCACCGTGTTGGCCAGGCTGGTCTCGAATTCCTGACCTCAAGTGATCCTCTCATCTTGGCCACCCAAAGTGCTGGCAAGTGCTGGCATTACACGTGTGAGCCACCCCCTGAGAAGGGGTTTAGAAAATGGAATGGAAGGAAAGGGAGCAACTGAGAAAAATATTTGTTGAAGATGTTTTGAGTCACGCAGATGGCTGAGGGAAGAGACGGGGACCAGCACGTGCAATGGTTCTGGGGCAAGAGCCCCTCTGCCTGCCTGACAGATTCAGGGAACAGTGGGAGGCCAGTGTGGTTGGAGGGTAGGGAGTAGGGGGAGAGGTGCAGGAGGTCAGAACAGTAACCAGAGAGAATTTTTTTTTAATTTTTTTTACTTTTTTGAGACGGAGTTTCACTCTTGTCACCTAGGCCAGAGTGCAGTGGTACGATCTTGGCTTACTGCACCTCCATCTCCCAGGTTCAAGCGATTCTCCTGCCTCAGCCTCCCAAGTAACTGGGATTACAGGTGCCCACCACCATGCCCAGCTATTTAGTAAAGACGGGGTTTCACCATGTTGGCCAGGCTGGTCTTGAACTCCTGACCTCGGATGATCCGCCTACCTCAGCCTCCCAAAGTGCTGGGATTACAGGCGTGAGCCACCAAGCCCAGACCCAGAGAGGATTTGTTTACTGCTTTATCCCCAGTGCTAAGAAGTGTGCCCAGAACATAGTAAGAGTTCAGGAAATATGTGTTGAGTGTTCACATATGACACGTTCATGCTCTTGTTCCATCCCTGGGAATGTAGTCTCACCCCTGGGAAAGGAAGGGGGGCAGGTAGTAGAGAAAATTCTGAATAGACAAATTAAGTTTGCTCCTTTCCCAGCAAAATGGAGGGCTTGGAATAGAAATTAAATATGGTTGGCAGGGCACAGTGGCTCACGCCTGTAATCCCAGCACTTTGTGGGGCCAAGGTGGGAGGATGGCTTGAGGCCAGGAGTTCGAGACCAGCCTGGGCAACATAACAAGACCCCGTCTCTACAGAAAAAATTTTAAACTAGCCGGGCATGGTTAGCATGCACCTGTAGTCTCAGCTACTCAGGAGGCTGAGGTGAGAGGATTGCTTGATTACAGGAGTGTGAGGCTGTAGTGAGCTGTGATTGCAGCACTGCCTTCCAGCCTGGGTAAAAGAGCGAGTCCTTGTCTAAAAAAAAAAAAAGAAAAAAGTGTCAGCTTGTCACAAAACAAAAGGGGATGGTGACCTGACACACCCATGTGGTGGCCACAGTTCATCCCACTGCCCAGGGCTGAGGCCAGAGTTCATGGGTGACCTCACAATGTTCAGGGTGGCACCGGCCCACTGCCCCAGCCCCAGTCCACCATGCCACCCATGCTGTGGCTGCTGCTCAACTTTGCTGCCCCGGCGCTGGGGTTCTACTTTTCCATCAGCTGCCCCAGTGGTAAGCAGTGCCAACAGGCCCTACTCTCCGGCAATGACATTCTCCTGTATTGCAACTCCTCAGGGGCACACTGGTACTACTTATTCACACAAGGCAAGAAGGGCAGGCTCGCCAGCCTCACCAATATTTCCAATATGGAAATAATGCCCGAGGGCAGCCTTCTCATTAAAGATCCATCGCCCTCCCAGACGGGCTTCTACCACTGCTGGAATAAGAATGGCCGCCAAGTGGTGCAGTATGAAATTGACTTCCAGGACGTCTCCACCCTGCATGTAACACACAAGGACCTGGGTCAGAGGCCCCTGCAGAACGAGACCCTGCCTCTGGGCAGCAAAGAGCTCATTTTTACCCGGTGGGAGCCCTGGCAGGACTGCAACCGCTGTAAGGAGCCGGGCGAGCGTAAACGCCTGGGGTACTGCTACATTGAGGAGCCTCTGAAGGAAGCCATGCCCTGCTGGCTCTATCTGGGAGAGATGCTGGTGTGGTCTAGCCGCTTGCGGCCTGAGCTGCAGGTGGAAGCCTGCCACGTCCGGTGCACCAATAACACACAGTTAAGGGTGGATTACGTCATTTTTGACAACTTCAGACTCGATGAGGAGACAGAATTTGTGTGGCTCGACTGTCCCTTAGGATCCATGTACAGGTGATGGAATCCCTGCCTCTGGCCCCTAGCCAGGTTCTTCCGGTCGGGGGATCCTTGGTGGTAATATGTGCAGAGGGACAAGGGGGCGTTCTATGCAGGTCAGCCCCATAGTGGTCATCAGGACAGTGCCAGGCCCTGGTCTTTTTTTTTTTTTTTTTTTTTTTTTTTTTTTTTTTTTTTTGAGACGGAGTCTCGCTTTGTCACCCAGGCTAGAGTGCAGTGGCCGGATCTCAGCTCACTGCAAGCTCCGCCTCCCAGGTTCATGCCATTCTCCTGCCTCAGCCTCCCACATAGCTGGGACTACAGGCACCCGCCACCTCGCCCGGCTAGTTTTTTGTATGTTTTAGTAGAGACGGCGTTTCACCGTGTTAGCCAGGATGGTCTCGATCTCCTGACCTCGTGATCCGCCCGTCTCGGCCTCCCAAAGTGCTGGGATTACAGGCTTGAGCCACCGCGCCCGGCCCAGGCCCTGGTCTTAAACAGTCCAAGGGGGACACAGCCCAGGGTGGTGTGAATTGGAATGGGAAAAGCACAGGCAGACAGATGGGGCTGTGACGGGGGAAGCCCAGGAAGCTGAGGGACTCCAACAGGCCCCTGCCTCATCTGGGAAGGTCATTGAGACCCTGGAGGAGATGCTGTTCCCCCCGGGGCTTCCCATCAGGGCCTGCCTACCAGAATTCACACTCATCTTGCTTCCTGCCAGGAGTCCCTGGAAAATACCCCCTTCCCCTCCTCTCCCCCAATCCACCTGCCCCTTAATAAGAAATGCAGGCTGGGTGCAGTGGCTCATGCCTGTAATCCCAGCACTTTGGGAGGCCGAGGCGGGTGGATCACCTGAGGTCAGGAGTTCGAGACCAGCCTGGCCAACATGGTGAAACCCCGTCTCTACTAGAAATACAAAAATTAGCCAGGTATGGTGGCACATGCCTGTAATCCCAGCTACTTGATAGGCTGAGGCAGGAGAATCACTTGAACCCGGAGGTTGCAGTGAGCCGAGATCACACCACTGCACTCCAGCCTGGGCAACAGTGGGAGACAACTCTGACTCAAAAAACAAATGCAAAAAAACAAAAACAACCCAGAAATTCATTGTCTCACCCTTCTGGAGGCTGTAAGTCTGAAACCAAGGTGTCAGTAGAACCACACTCCCTCTCAGTCCCTCTGAGCTGGGCAGAATCCTCCCTTTTTGTAGCTTCTGGACGCAGTCAGAGATCCCGGTCTTCTCTGGCTTGTGGCTGCTTCTCTCCAATGCCCGCCTCCACCATCACTTGGCATTCTTTCTGGGTGCCTGTGTCCCTGTTTCTCTTCTCCTTTTCTTAAAAGGATGCCGCTCAGATTGGATTGAGGGCCCACCCTATTCCAACATGCTCTCATCTCAACTGATTATATCTGCAATGATCCAATTTCCAAATAAGGTTACATTCTGAGGTTCTGGGAAGGACATGTGTTTTGGGGGGCCGCTGTCCAACTCAGTGCAGAGGTCTTGCCAGCCCCTGGCCACACGGGGTCATTGTGATGTGTTAAGGATACTAAAGACTGTAGAGTGCCTGCCACGGCATCCAATAAGAAGTTCCACAATGTACCTAGCTGGGAACGCAAGCTTTTATGATATTGTCTGTGGAGTATCCTCTCTGTTCTTCCACCACGCTGGGTATGTCAGTGCCTGACTCATTCTCCACTAAACACGTGTTCACTGCACATTTATATGCCAAGCTCCATTCTAGGGACCTGTGAAACAGTGAAGAACACAACCAACAGAGATTCCTGCCCTTGTGGTGCATAAATACATAGTTTTATTATTGTTGTTGTTTTTATTATTATTAGAGACAGGGTCTTGCTCTGTCACCCTGGCTGGAGTGCAGTGGCGCGATCACGGCTCACTGCAGCCTCAATTCCCCAGGCTCAGGTGATCCTCCCATCTCAGCCTCCACAGTAGCTGGGACTACAGGCATGCACCACTATGCTCGGCTAAGTTTTTAAGTTTTGTAGAGATGAGGTCTCACTCTGTTGCCCAGGCTGGGCCCAAACTCCTGGATTCAAGTGATCCTCCCACCTCAGCCTCCCAAAGGGAGGGGTTACAAACCTGAGCCACTGTGCCCGACCTATTGTATTTCAGATGGTGACGGAGCAGGGAAGGATGCTGGGAATAGGGGAAGTTAAAAGTGTAAAGTGGTGGGGTCAGGGAAGGTTCCTCTGAGAAGCTGCCATTTCAGCCCAGACTGAAAGGAGGTGAGGGAACTCTGGGGACAGAGGGAACAACCAGGGCGGAGGCTGTGCCCAGCATGTCAGAGGAACATCTAGGAGAGCAGCGTGGCTGAGCAGAGTGAGTGAAGGGGAGGGTGAAGGAGATGAGACCAGACAGGCAAAGGCAGGCGGACAAATCATTAAAGGAGTGCCCTTGCTAACTCCTCCAAATAACCTTACGAGGTACAATCATTACTCTCCATTTTTTTGGTTTGTCATTTTCTTTTTTGGGACAGGGTCTTGCTCTGTCACCCAGGCTGGAGTGCAGTGCTGTGACTGGCTCACTGCAGCCTCAACCTCCTGGGCTCAAGTGATCCTCCCACCTCAGCCTCCTGAGCAGCTGGGACCACAGGCGCATGCCACCGTGTCCAGCTAATTTTTTTAATTTTTGCAGACATGGGTTCTTGCTTTGTTGTCCAGATTGGTCCTGAACTCCTGGGCTCAAGCCATCCTCCTTGCCTTTGCCTCCGAAAGTGCTGGGATTACAGGTGTGAGCCACCAAGCCCAGTCTAGACTCTTATTTTTAGATGAGGAAATGGAAGTTCAAAGAGCTTGAGGCATTTGCCCAGGTCACCCAGCCAGTAAGGGGTGAGGCCAGTAAGGGGTGGGGCCAGTAAGGGGTGGAGCCAGTAAGGGATGGGGCCAGTAAGGGGTGGAGCCAGTAAGGGATGGGGCCAGTAAGGGGTGGAGCCCTGGGAGCCCCCACCCCACTGTCGACGGCTGCACAGTGCTCCGTGGGGAGTGGCAAGGAGGGGGGCGGAGCAGTGCTTTATTTTTTGTTCCTCAGGGAGAAGGGGGCCGCTGTCTCCACCTCCCTTCAGACGTCGGTCCCTCCTTTCTCCCTGGGCCCTGCACCTGACCTTGTCCTCCTCGCAGGCCCGTCAACTGGCATGCCAACGACACCCCCCTGACGTGGGACAGCCAGCTCTCCGGCCGGGACTTCACCACCTTCCTGGACCCCTCCACCGGCGGCAGGCAGCTGCAGGTCTTCCAGCCGGCCATCTACAAGTGCTTCGTGCAGCAGGAGCTCGTGGCCCAGTTCAACCCCGCCACCAGTCCGGAGACGCTGGAGGCTCAGTGGAGAGAGAACGATGCCCAGTGGCGGGAGGCAAGGAAGTCCCTGCCGGGCAGAGCGGACTCCGTGCTCAAGGGGTTGAAGCTGGTGCTGCTTGTCGGCACCGTCCTGGTCCTGCTGGGGGCGCTGCTCAAGTTCATCCGCCCTTCCCCGAGCAAGAGAAGCAAACAGGTGCTGATGGTGAAATAAAGCGAACCTCCGATACACAAGTGGACCCAGCCTCCGGTTCCCTCTTAGCCACAGCCTCCCCTTCCGTCGCTCCCGCCCCCGTGCCCACCCACACGCTGCTCTGAGTTGCATGAACCAGGACAGACCTGCGGCCATAGCCCAGGGTAACCGAGCTCTTCCCTGGGTCAGGTCCTGCTCTGTTAACTCATTAGTAATTTCCATTCCACAGATGAGGAAACTGAGGCTGGGGATTCTAGTTCAAACCAGGTTGCCTGGCCTGTGTTCTTCAGAAGGAGGGAAAGATGGAACGAGGCCATTCTTTGGGTGTCTCCCCAAGGGTGGTAACTCATAGCCTCCTCACTCACCCCATTCCCCCAACAAGATGGGGAATATGAGCAGGGCATCCCTAGGCTCCCCAGATCTCACTGGGCCCTGCTGTCTTTCCCTGCCCATCCCTTGCCCGCCCTCCCTACTGTGCCCAGGCCTTCAGGCCCAGCCACCACTCCCCAAGTCAGAGGCAGTACCAGATACGCACCACTTTTCCAGGCTCTTGCAGTGGAGCGAAGCCCCTCAGGCCCTTGGAAGGGGAGACAGGCCCTTCTGCTGGTACAAGGCGCCAGGTCTGGCTCAGCTGACCTGCAGGAATCACCAGGCCTGGCTGTTCCCAGAAATCACACACTGTTCAGCAGAGTGCAAGAGTGAACAATCATTCATGCCATTCAAATTCATTGCCCTGATAGTGCAGTGAAGCCATGACTGGACAGAGATGAAACTCTCCCAGAACAGAACCCTTGCCCCCAGGACAGGGCTGGATTCACCCCTCATGTACCAGACACTGTTGCCAAAACACTTAAGGCTTCATGTGGTGCCCAGATGTTCAAAGATTCCTGCAGAATGAGGGAGCGTTCCCTGAGAACTAAAGAGGCTTCCCTGGGAACCAGAGGTAGACAATAATAATGATAATCATAGCAAACATTTGGGGACTTCCTGGTGTGGTCAAAACTCAAACCCTTCATAAGTGCTATGTCCCCACAATCACCCAAGAGGCTGGTGCCACTGTTAACTTTGTCTTGCAGCTGAGAACATCAAGACTCAGAAGCTCCAAGCAACCTACCTGAGGTCACACACTGAGCTTGGGAAGGGGCCAGTGGTTGGAAGGTGAAAGGAGACCTGAAGTGCCCACCCCAGCTCCCAGGGAGCCCCCCAGTGCCTGCACCCATAGAAGCCCCCATTGCGTGGGAGCTGGAGGTGGGACAGGGAGAGCCAAGCATGGATTCCACACTCAGGGGTTTGTTCTGCACAGCACTGAAGTCTCACAACCTATAGCAGAGGCTGTCAGTGCCCCAGTGCTCCAAGGCTGTCAGGGCAGCCCCTAAGGTGACCCCAGTGACTTCCCATCTCCTGGTGTCCATGCCTTGTATGATCCCCTCCTCTCCAGTGTGGACCAGACCTGTGACCTTGCACCTAACCAATAGCACACAGTAAAGGTGTTGAGCTGTCACTCCCTAGCTTGCCTTATGTTATCTATAACTCTGTGTTAGCAGATCAGAGGGAGGGAGGCTTGTTGGCTTGATGAAGTAAGCAGCCACATTGAGGAAGTCCACACGGTAGGGAGCTGTGGGTGGCCTCTAGGAGATGCAAGTGGCCTCTAGGACCTGAGGGAGGTTCCCAGTTGACAGCAGGCAAAAGGCTAGGACCTTCAGTTACACAGCCAGAGGGAAACGAACTCTGCCAATAACCCAGATGAACTCAGAAGTAGATTCATCCCCAGTCGAGCCTCCAAATGAAAGTGCAGCCCAATCCGTGTCTGACAGCAGCCTTCTGAGACCTCAGATGGAGGGCTCAGCTAAGCTGTGCCTGAACTCCTGATCCATAGAAACTGTGAGATCATAGATGTGTGTTGTTTTAAGTCACTGAATTTCTGGCGATCTGTTTTGCAGCAACAGACAACAAATACACTCACCCATATCCCTGGAAAGTCCTGGAAGTCCCCTGCAGCTTTAGCAGTCATGGGCATGATTCCAGTGGGTGCCAGGGGCTTCCTAACTCATTCCAGAAGCCTGCTGAGCCACTCATGGAGCAGGCTGGAAGCTGGGCAGTTGACACCCCAGGAGCAGTCCTTAACCTCGAGGGACAGGAACAGGAGCACCCAGCTTCCTCACCCCTCTAAGGCACACTCCCCAGGGGTAACATTCACTGGTGCTGGGGATTAGAGTGACATCTTTGGGAGGCGTTATTCAGCCTACCCCAAGCAGTTGCAGGCACAGGCTCTGGGGGTGGGTGTCTACTTGGTAGATGGAGCTGATTAGGACAGGAAGGCAACTGTGGAGAGAAAATCAAGGTCATCAGAGCCCAGAGTGTGTGGGACCCTGTAGGCCAGGGTAGTAGCTGTGGGCTTTATTTGAGATGAAATGGGAGCCATGTGAGGGATTTGAGCAGTGGAGAGACATGACCTGATGTCCACTTAAAATGATGATTCTCCTGAGGTCAGGAGTTCGAGACCAGCCTGGCCAACACGGTGAAAACCCATCTCTACAAAAAATACAAAAATTAGGCAGGCGTGGTGGCGGGGCTGTAATTCCAGCTACTTGGGAGCCTGAGGCATTAGAATTGCTCGAACCCGGGAGGCAGAGGTTGCAGTGAGCCAAGATTGCGCCACTGTACTCCAGCCTGGCTGACAAAGAGAGACTTCATCTCAAAATAATAATAATAATAAGTGATTCTGACAAGGTGGGGTTCCTTACAGGTAAGGGTGGGTTGCCCCCCAGGTTGGAGCAGGGAGTAGCAGCCGCTTTGCATGTGGCCAGCTGTACAATGAGAAACTTTCCTCACCAAGCAGGAGACATGGTCAGGCCCAGCCTTGCCACCCTCCCCTGAACCACAGAGTACAGCGTAAGACAAAACATGCCCCAGATTCCACTTTTAACCATTCTATTCTTCCCTATTCCTTTTCTTACTGTAATTTTTTAACTTCCTTTTTTTTTTTTTTTTTTTTTTGAGACGGAGTCTCGCGCTGTCGCCCAGGCAGTGGCACGATCTCGGCTCACTGCAAGCTCTGCCTCCCGGGTTCACGCCATTCTCCTGCCTCAGCCTCCTGAGTAGCTGGGACTACAGGCGCCTGCCACCGCGCCCGGCTAATTTTTTGTATTTTTAGTAGAGACGGGGTTTCACCGTGGTCTCGATCTCCTGACCTTGTGATCCGCCCACCTCGGCCTCCCAAAGTGCTGGCATTACAGGCGTGAGCCACCGCGCCCGGCCTAATTTTTTAACTTCTTAAGCCTATGTTTTTTGGGGGAAAATAATTGCTTATAAATGCAATTTATATAGCCTTGCTATATGACTCTTCTATTCTGCCAGAGAAAGAAAAGGAGAAAATATTCCCTTTTTTCTAAAGCTGCAGAAATGTAGACAAAGCTGCCACTAGCCTATATGTCACCTTAGAACAAATTATATAAAGGCCTGGTGAGTGGAGCATGGAATGGGTTCCCCTCATCCCTTGGCTGGACACGTTGGACAGTGCTCGACCTGTACAACTCCACATGACAACCCTGAATACAGATGTTTTCTGCATCATAAAATTGTCTTGGCAGGCCAGGCACAGTGGCTCACGTCTGTAATTCCAGCACTTTGAGAGGCCGAGGTGGGCAGATCACGAGGTCAGGAGTTCAAGACCAGCCTGGCCAGCATGGTGAAACCCTGCCTCTACTAAAAATACAAGAATTATCCAGGTGTGGTGGCATGTGCCTGTAATCCCTGCTACTGGGGAGGCTGAGGCAGGAGAATCACTTGAACCCAGGAGGCAGAGGTTGCAGTGAGCCAAGATCATACCACTGCTTTCCAGCCTGGGCAACACAGCAAGTCTCTGTCTCAAAAAAAAAAAAGTCCTGGCAAATCCTACTGCTATGGAAGGAGTCTCATTTATTATTCTGTATTAGTCAGTATAGGATAGGCTCTGCTGCAGCAATAAATAGACTCCAGAATAAAACACAGAGGTTTATTTCTTGCTTACACTGATATCAAGCAAAAGGGGCTTGCTGCCAGATGCACGACGAGCCAATACTATGGCAGTAGGTTTTTGAGAAAATAAAAGCTTTGTGTTGCAGGTTAACTTCCAAGGAGACAGGAGTCCCACTGAAATCTGTCTCCCTATGCTGGCTTTAAGGCAGTAATTTTACCAGGAAAGGTTCAGGGGGTGGATTCTGGGATTAGCCGGTGATTGGTGGAAGCAAAGTGGAGGTCTGGAAAGTCCTCTGGCATGCACAGTTCTCTCTCATGCCTCCTTACGGAGTCCCATGTGAAAACTTGAGGGGTTAGTATGAAACTTTGGGTTGTGACTTCAGCAAGCTGGTTCTGCACAGACTCCACTTAGCCATATTGTTTCTGATTCATTTCAGCCAGTTCTTTTATCTCATAAGTGGAGGGAGTGGTTCACATTTCCACAAGTTGTTTCTTATCTGCCATCCTGCAAACTCAAGAATTTCTGTTAGTTACTGATTTCTTTAACTCTTTGGGGCATGGCTTCAACATCGTAGTCTCAGCTCAGGTGGCTTTCTTTCACGTGATTCAGATAACTCAGGAATGCAGGCTGCCATCTGAAGTACCGGCTTCCAAGGTCACCACACAATGGGCAGAGAGAACATGGAACTGAGTATGAAGGGTAGAAGTGGGCCTAGAAGTGTCATCTGTTTTGTCCACTGGCCAGAACATTTCATTGGCCAGAATGCAGTCACATGACCCCTCCTCAACTGCAAAGCAAATTGGGAAACATGGCTGCCTGTGTGCCCAGGAAGAGGAGGTAAATTGTTGGCTATCTGGCCAATTAATGCCCAGACAGGGATTCAGAAATTGTGGCCATGTCCTGTGAAAGCAATTCTAACCAAACAACAAAGAATCTGTAATTTTGATTCCTTGTACAAATAATTTGTTGACCTGAGAGTAATATGGACTTCTCTGAATTCCTAAAACTTGTATATACTTATCAGTTTCTTGTTCAGACATAAGAAGATCATTGGCATCTATTAATACCTCTTTACAGGCAGGGCGCAGTGGCTCATGCTTGTAATCTCAGCACTTTGGGAGACTGAGGCAGGTGGATCACCTGAGGTCAGGAGTTGGAGACCAGCCTGGCCAGCATGGTGAAACCCTGTCTCTACTAAAAATACAAAAAATTAGCCAGGCATGGTTGTGGGTGCCTGTAACCCCAGCTACTTGGGAGGCTGAAGCAGGAGAATTGCTTGGACCCGGGAGGTGGAGGTTGCAGTGAGCCGAGATCACGTCATTGCACTCCAGACTGGCCGACAGAGTGAGACTCCGTCTCAAAAAGAAAACCTCTTTACTGCACTATGGACTGCTGCTCGCTTTCCCCTTTTCCTTGCACCACACATGCCCCAATGTCTCCTTCCAGCTCCAATCAAACTGGTTGAATAAGCTGTTTCTACTCATTACTCTCACTACATGCTGCGCCCTCCAACCTAGAAAACTTTTATTTTCCCCTTCTCTTAGTTAACTGCTCTTATACTTCAAGCATCATTGCCTCATGGAAGTCTTCCCATCACAGATATGCTTTCAGAATGGTCATTAGTGCTGCTCCCTGAATCCCCTTGGCTCTCTCCCTTCCAAGCAGGGTGCCACTTCTGGTCCATCCAACAGGATGCCACTTCTGGTCCTCCTTATGGTTGTGTGGGGCCTTGCAACTAGCTCTGGCCAATGAAATGTAGGCAGAAGTAATACAGTCACTTCTAGGCCAGAGCAGTTAATTGCCTGGGCAAAGATACTCTAGGATTCTCTTTCACTCTGTACAGAGCCCACAATTCTTGAGGTGGAGGCCATTCTGCCAGCCTGGATTGAAAAGGAGAAGTGAAACTGACCTACAATAGAAGTGACAGATAAGAAGTAAACTTTTGTTATTATAAGGTGCTAAGACTTTGGGGATGTTTGTTACCACAGCATAACCCAGCCTATTCTGACTGATACATTCTCCTTCCAAAACACTTGTCACTTTTTCAATTTTTCACTTGTTTCTCTCACTATCAAATTAGTATTTTTCTTTAAGCTACAAATTGAGAGCTCCATGAGGTCAGGAATTTGTGATTGTTGTTCTCCATTGTATCCCCAGATTCTGAAAAAGCTGGAACAACGTAAAAGCTCAATAAATGTCAACTGAAGGGCCGGGCGTGGTGGCTCATGCCTGTAATCCCAGCTACTTGGTAGGCTGAGGCACGAGAATTGCTTGAACCTGGGAGGCAGAGGTTGCAGTGAGCTGAGATTATGCCATTGCACTCCAGCCTGGGTGACAGAATGAGACTCTGTTTAAAAAGAATAAAAATTTAAAAATACTAAACTGATGGAAGAAATGATTGAGCAAGAATCCTGGGAGGTAGATACAATTATCCTTATTTTACAGGGATAAAATGGAAGATCAGAATGGTTGCATTGATTGCTCAATGTCACATCTCAGGTAAGTGGCAGAGATTGGATCATAACCCAGGTCTAACTGAATCCAGAGCTTGTTACAACAATGTGCTGCTACCTGTTCTGAATAGGTAGGTCTCAGGTTACCAGGTCTTGGTACTTATTCCCAAGCGGTTTTGTTCTGCCACCAAGGAATGTGTCTGTGTTGGTGATATGAGGCTGGGGACCTATGGGCCATTGGGAAGCTACACTAAAATGACCCACAGCTGGCCAGGCGCAGTGGCTCACACCTGTAATCCCAGCACTTTGGGAGGCTGAGGTGGGCGGATCACGAGGTCAGGAGATCGAGACCATCCTGGCTAACACAGTGAAACCCCATCTCTACTAAAAATACAAAAAATTAGCCGGGTGTGGTGGTGGGTGCCTGTAGTCCCAGCTACTCGGGAAGCTGAGGCAAGAGAATGGCCTGAATCCAGGAGGTGGAGCTTGCAGTGAGCTGAGATCCAGCCACTGCACTCCAGCCTGGGCGACAGAGTGAGACTCAAAAAAAAAATAATAATAAATAAAAAAATAAAATGACCCACAGCTGGCTGGACAAGGCAAAAATATTCATGGTGGGCAGGGTGTTAGTCAACTGTCTGTCTGCCTTTCATTTTACCTCTTTTTAAATTGAGTGCTCACTCTCTGCCAGTGTTATGGACTGCATGTCCCCTCAGAAATTTGCATGTTGACCTCTTAGCCCCCAATGGCATAGTGTTGTGGGGAGCCCTTGTGACACCATTAGGTCATGAGAGTGAAGCCCTCATGATAGGATTAGTGTTCCTATAAGAGACACCAAAGAGCTTGCCTTTTCTCTCTCTGCTCTCTGCCATGTGAGGACACAGCAAGAAGATGGCCATCTGCAAACCAGGGAGCAGCCCTCATCAGACATCTCTTCACCTGGCACCTTGATCTTGGACTTCCCAGCCTCCAGAACTGTGAGAAATAAATGTTTGTTGTTGAAGCCACCTAGGCTATGGTAATTTATTATAGCAGCCTGGATGGACTAAGACAGCCAGACTCTGTGCCAAGAGTTT
Source organism: Theropithecus gelada (assembly GCF_003255815.1). Classification (NCBI taxonomy): domain Eukaryota; kingdom Metazoa; phylum Chordata; class Mammalia; order Primates; family Cercopithecidae; genus Theropithecus; species Theropithecus gelada. The sequence goes on from NC_037687.1 coordinate 44,647,168, forward strand.
TAGGGTCATGAGCTCATGACATCCTCATGACCATCCCAAATGGTTCCTGTTTTTCACAAGAGGAACTCCGGCCCAGAGATGTGAGCTCATTTGCCCATGTTTACAAAGTGTATTGGTTAGTGTATCAGTTATGGCTGCAAAACAAAACATCCCCCAAGTCAGAGATTTAAATAATAAGCATTCATTATTGCTTACAAGTCTACAAATTAGTTGGGCAGTTCTGGTTTCAGCTGTGATCATTCTTGCTTCTCTGATCAGCAGCAGTGAATTGGGGTTGGCTCTGCTGATCTTGGCTAACTCAATAGTTGGCTCTCTGTAGGCTGGACCAGATGTCATCAGCTGGAGCAACTGGGTTTTCCTCCATTTGGTCTCTCATTCTCCAGCAGGCCAACCCAGGTGTGTCCACAAGGTGGTGGCAGGAGTCCAAGAAAGTGAATGGAAGTTGCAAGGCCCCTTGAAACCCAGCCTCCAAACTAGCACAGTATCACCAGGGACTGGGATGTAGAGGCCTCGCCTTGTCATGTGACCTGGAGGTCAGGGTTTTGGAAGCCCCTTGGGCAAGGTTGAGTTAAACCAGACAAAGCAGTTCTCTACTGTTGCCTAAGAAATCATCTAAAATGGCTTAAAACAACATTGATGGATTTATCTGTCCATTTTGCAGGTTGTTAATGTAGGCTGGGCTCACTCATGCATCTGTGGCCAGCACTGTATAGCTAGGTGGCTCTGTCTCAGAGGGCTGGATGACAGTTCGCTGGGGAGCCTCCAGCCTCTCATCCTCCAGCAGGCTAGCCCAGTCATGTTCACAAGGTCATGGCAAGGTCAACTAAGAGAGGACATGGAAGCAGCAAGGTTTCTTGAAGTCTAAGCTTGAAACTAGCACAGCATTACTTTCACCATGTTTGATTGACCTAAACAAATTACAAGGTCAGCCCAGATTCAAGGGGTGGAGACATAGACTCTATCCCTTGATGGGAAGAGTGGCAAAGTCACCTTGTAAGAATGTACTCAAGGAGGCGTGAAGAAGTGTGTCCATTCTGCAACATCCTACCACAAGCTGTCAGTAACACAGCTTGGATTATAACCCACGATGCACGTGGCCTCCACATGGCCTCCACATGGCCTACTCTCTTTAGCTGTATCACTTCTTTTTTTTTTTTTTTTTTTTGAGATGGAGTCTTGCTCTGTCGCCCAGACTGAAGTACAATGGCATGATCCTGGCTCACTGCAACTTCCGCCTCCCGGGTTCAAGTGATTCTCCTGACTAAGTCTTCTGAGTAGCTGGGATTACACATGCATGCCACCACGTCTGGCTAATTTTTGTATTTTTTTAGTAGAGTTAGGGTTTCACCATGTTGGCCAGGCTGGTCTCGAACTCCTGACCTCAAGTGATCCACCCACCTCAGCCTCTCAAAGAGCTGGGATGACAGGCATGAGTCACCATACCCAGCTGCATCACTTCTGTTCCTCTCCTTAGCTTCCTTCGGCTTCTCACATAGCTTCCCTTTCTGTTATTTGAGCCCCCAAGAGCTTTCTGTATTAAAATACATTTGCCTGGAAGTAACAGATATCTGAGCAAAGCATTCTAAGCTGAGAAGGAATTTATTGGGTCTTGGAATGGAGAGCCAATACATTGAGAGTCCAGGGTTGGAGTTGTGCTTCAGGCACGGTTAGATCCAGGTGCTCACACAATGTCCTCCAAAGTCATCTTCCTCCATCTCTCTACTCCACTTTTTTTCTGCATCGCCTTAATCCTCAAGCAGATGCTTCCCATGAAGAGATGAGGTGTCCTTCAGTAGCTCCAGGATTCCATCATGGCTGCTTAGCAACCTTGATAGGGGGTGAGCACATCCCCTTGTAATAAGAACATCAATGGTAGCAACAACATTGGAGTATTTACTGTGTGCCAGGCTCCTGTCTCAGTACTTGGCAGGTGTTTGCTTATTTTATCCTTATTACACCCTATAAGGTACAAATAATCCTCACTCCCATTTTACCGATGAAAGAACTGAGGCACAGACATTACAGGAAAGGGATCCAGATCCAGACACCAAGAGGGGGTTCTTGGATCTAGCACAAGAAAGAATTTCAGGGCAATTCCATAGAGTAAAGTGAAAGCAACTTTATTAAGAAAGTAAAGGAATAAAGAACGGCTACTCAATAGACAAAGTGGCCCCGGGGGCTACTGGTTGCCTATTTTTATGGTTGTTTCTTGATGTTACGCTAAAGAAGGGGTGGATTATTCATGTCTCCCCTTTTTAGACCATATACGGTAACTTCCTGATGTTGCCATGGTATTTGTAAACTGTCATGGCGCTGATGGGAGTGTAGCAGTGAGGACAAACAGAGGTCACTCTGGTTTTGGTGGGATTTGGCCAGCTTCTTTACTGCAACCTGTTTTATCAGCAAGGTCTTTATGACCTGTATCTTGTGCTGACCTCCTATTGGTCATCCTGTGAGTTAGAATGCCTAACCGTCTGGGAATGCAGCCTCATTTTACCCAACCCCATTCAAAATGGAGTTGTTCTGGTTCACATGCCTCTGACACAGAGAGATGATATCCAGGTTTAAGGTTACATTGGTTGCAAATGGTGGAGCTGGGCGTTGAACCCAACTGGGCTGGCTTTAGAGTCCTTGCTCTTAACTATCACTAGCAGAAAAATAATAATAGCAAACCATTATTCAGAGCGGATAGTCTGTGCCTGGCGTTATTCTGAGTATCAGGAAATCATGATCATGATCATGATCAACATCCATTGAATCCTTCCAGCAGCTCTATGATGTAGGCCCTAGGAGGCATTATCTTCATTTCACAGAGGGGGAAATTGAGGTACTGAGAGCATAGACAAGCCCGAGGTCCCCTACGGAGCAGCTGGGACTTGAACCCAGGCAGCGGGGGTCCAGAGTCCCCATCTGCCTCCCCCAGGGCCTCATCCCTGAGTTGGGGGTGAGGTCAGCCTCAGAGAACTTCATGAAGTAAGATAGAGGGAGGTGCCCAGGACAGCCCGGCGAGCTCACGAGTCATGTGTCCACCTTTCCCTCCTCTCCCCTCTTCCCATAGCCTGGTCCAGTCTTCCCAGAATTCACTTGTGAATAGACTGACCTAATGCAAGCTGGACCAGTGGGGTGACTCCAGGCAAAGCCGGCAAAGAGGCCAGTGGCCCAGCCTGAGCCACAAGGCGGGGCTTGCCAGGGCCCAGAGTGGTTGGCGTGAACCTATGCCAAGAAGGGCATGGGGGTGGAAGGGAAGACCCCCTCATTCCCCAGAGCAGCTGGGGCTCGCTTCGAGTCCTGCCTCATGCACCTGCACGTGACTGTAACCTTGACACTTACCAGACCTCTGCAAAACAATCCTCGTCCACTGCCCCGACAGGAAGCCTGGGCAAGATGCCAAGTCGTATTTAATGCGTTTATGAGAAACCAAGACGTGGCTATTTATAGCCCTTTGATTCATCTGCCAAGTGAGAACGGCGTACATGCAGTGACATCTTACGAGTGGAAAGTAGGCAACGCCGTCTGCCCCTTACCACAGACAACAGGCACACCCTGCTGCGTGGGCTCAACAGGTTCTCACGCCAACCTGTGGGAATGCCGCGGACAACGGTCCCCGTTCTGAAGTGCAGAAGCTGAGGCTTGGGAAGGGACAGTCACTTGCTTCATGGACAGTGTGTGGCGGGGCTGGGGATGGAATCCAGGCAGACTCTTAACTCACCCCACGAGCTGTCTCGGCTGCACAGTCCACACCCCACCGTCAACTCCTTTAAAGACAAAACTCTTGGCCGGGCGCGGTGGCTCACACCTGTAATCCCAGCACTTTGGGAGGCCAAGGCGAGTGGATCACGAGGTCAAGGGTTCAAGACCAGCCTGGCCAATATGTTGAAACCCCGTCTCTACTAAAAATACAAAAATTAGCTGGGAGTGGTGGTGTGTGCCTGTATTCCCAGCTACTCAGGAGGCTGAGGCAGAAGAATCGCTGGAACCCAGGAGGTGGGGTTGCAGTGAGCCAAGATCGTGCCACTGCACTCCAGCCTGGGCAACAGAACGAGACTCTGTCTCAATAAATAAATAAATAAATAAAACAAAAAGCAAAAACAAAAACAAAAAACAACTTTTCTGAATAGTTCGTGGGACTCTTTGGAAACATTCTGCCTGTTTCCTGCCTTCTTTTTTCAGCCCTATCTCTTCTTTCTGGCTCTATTCCTTCCTCTTTGATATTAAAATACTTTTCTTTTTTTTCTTTTGAGATGGAGTCTTGCTCTGTTGCCCAGGCTGGAGTGCAGTGGTGCGACCTTGGCTCACTGCAACCTCCACCTCCCAGGTTCAAGTGATTTTCCTGCTTCAGCCTCCCCAGTAGCTGGGATTATAGGTGTGCATTACCACACCCAGCTAGTTTTGACTTTTTTTTTTTTGAGACGGAGTCTCGCTCTGTCGCCCAGGCTGGAGTACAGTGGTGCGATCTCGGCTCACTGCAAGCTTCGCCTCCTGGGTTCACGCCATTCTCCTACCTCAACCTCCTGAGTAGCTGGGACTACAGGCGCCCGCCACCACACCCGGCTAATTTTTTTTGTATTTTTTTTTTAGTAGAGACGGGGTTTCACCATGTTAGCCAGGATAGTCTCCATCTCCTGACCTCGTGATCCACCCGCCTCGGCCTCCCAAAGTGCTGGGATTACAGGCTTGAGCCACCATGCCCGGCCTAGTTTTTGTATTTTTAGTAGAGATGGGGTTTTGCCATGCTGGCCAGGCTGGTCTTGAACTCCTGACCTCAAGTGATACGCCCACCTCAGCCTTCCAAAGTGCTGAGATTACAAGCGTGAGCCCTCGGCCAACAACGCTTTATTTCTTGTCTCTCTTTTCTTCATTCCTTTCCCCTTTCCTTTCCTCTTTTTCCTTTATTTCTTTATCTCTTTTTTTCAAGGCAATAAACATATTAGTAATTGCTGATGTTAGAATGGGCTCACGAGTATCCCAAGTCTTCCTCGCCCAGCCTCTGTTGATTCTCCAGTACATACCACGATTCCCCCCATTTCACAGACATGGTGGGAACGCCAGGGGCAGCTCCTCCCGGCTGACTCCCCCGTGCATGTGTGATTTGGTTTGCTCCTGTCGCTGACACCCGTGGTGTTGTGGCCACTGCAGCTAAAATCCAAAAGAGGGCACCAGCAATGCAGCGAGAAAGTGCCCACCCTTGAGGAAATCTGATGTTCGATTTGTCCTTATTTTGCGGTGATCTTTTGTGGTGGGAGGTTCCTGGAGGTGTCCCCATTGCCTTTCATGAGGTCTCCTCTCTGTGCCTAAGTTTCCGCATATGTAAAATGGGGTTAGCACTGGCACCCACCTCATTCTTACTGTCGGGAGGAATACACTGTAATATGGAGTGCTTAGAACAGTGCTTGGCAGCATGTGCGTCACAAATGTTTCCTGTTGTTGGTGGCGCTGTTGTTATTAGACCCTGGCTTTGGAAGCTGGGTCAGACACTAGCAAAGCCCTCTGCCTGGGCGTGCCCACGGGGACTGTTCCGGGCCACAAGCTTCCACGCTGAAGCCCGCCCTGCAGGCAGGATGTCCGGCCTCCAACTGCAGCCTCCAAATCTTGATCGGTAACTCTGATTTTCTTGCCTCTGATTTTATTGCCTCTCTGCCCAGATATCATCAGTGGGGGCGTGGACGCTTACATGAACGCTTGGGGTCTCATAAGGGGCACCCTGCAGATTCTAAGATTCACGGCTTCTGGCCTCAGGTCCTGACTGCCCCCCACCCCCAGCCCCTGGCATGCTGGTGTTGCCACAGTGCCCAGTCACCTATCTCTCCTCCACAACTTCTTCCTTCCTCCAAAGGCAAGCAGTAGTCATATTTCTGCTGTCATGTGTCTCTCACAATTTCCACCTTTTTTTTTTTTTCCCCCCCCGGAGACAGAGTCTTGTTCTGTTGCCCAGGCTGGAGTGCAGTGGTGCAACCATAGCTCACTGAAGCCTTGAACTCCTGGGCTCAAACAGTCTTCCTACCTCAGCCTCCTGAGTAGCTAGGACTACAGGCATGCACCACCATGCCCTGCTAATTTCTAATTTTATTTATTTACTTTTTTCTTTGAGACAGAGTTCACTCTTGTCATCCAGGCTGGAGTGCACTGGCACCGTCTCGGCTCACTGCAATCTCCACCTCCCATGGTTCAAGCGATTCTCCTGTCTCAGCTTCCTGAGTAGCTGGGATTACAGGCACCTGCCACCATGCCTGGCTAATTTTTGTATTTTTAATAGAGACGGGGTTTCACCATGTTGGCCAGACTGGTCTCGAACTCCTGACCTCAGGTGATCCACCTGTCTCAGCCTCCCAAAGTGCTGGGATTACAGGCATGAGCCACCGTGCCTGCCTAATTTTTAAAATTTTTTTTGTAGAGACAGGGTCTCACTATGTTGCCCAAGCTGGTCTCAAACTCCTAGCCTCAAGTGATCCTCCCACATTGGCCTCCCACATGGTGGGATTACAGGCGTGAACCACCATGCCCAGCCGCCTCCACATGTCTTAAGGAGATGTTTATGCCACTGATTCGTGATTGTCAACGTTACCACAGAGCCCTTCTCTGTTGACTTCCTGCCCTGGAAGGGGAGGAGTGGATTCAGACCACGCCCCTTCTGATGTAATGATGCCACGCACGCAACCTCCCTGGTCTCAGAGTCCGTATCCGTGAATGAGAATAACAGTACCTACCTCAGAAGGTTGTGGTGAGGAGTGAACAAATTCATTCACATGAAGCACTGAGAACAGGGCTTTGCCCACACTACAGGCAGTGTTTGGACTCTCGCTGTCGTTCATAACTATGATCATCATCACTTTTATTTTATTTTAATTTATTTTTTGACACGGAGTCTCACTCTGTCACCCAGGCTGGAGTGCAGTGGTATGATCTCAGATCACTGCAACCTCTGCCTCCCGGGTTCAAGTGATTCTTCTGAGTAGCTGGGATTACAAGCATGTGCCATCACGCCTGGCTAATTTTTGTATTTTTGGTAGAGACGGTGTTTCACCATGTTGGCCAGGCTGGTCTCAAACTCCTGACCTCATGTGATCCACCTGCCTCGGCCTCCCAAAGTGCTGGGATTACAGGCATGAGCCACCACGCCTCGCCCCATCATCTAGATTCTACAATTGTTAACATTTTTCTGTATTTACTTTATTACATATCTTTCAGTCCATTCCTCTATTTATCAAGCCATCTGATTTTTTTAAAATGTATTTTTAAAGAAGGTTAGAGTAAAGTATTTTAAAGCAGACATCAGTACTCTTTGCCCTTAAACATTTCAGGATTCATATCACCAACTGGAGTTCAATGTTTGCAGTTATTTTTGAGGTTTTATAAATTTGCATGCAATGAAATGTACACATCTGAAACATCCATTTGCTGAATTTCTTAGTATTATCATTATTATTTAGAGATGCAGTCCCGCTCTGTACCCCAGACCGGAGTGCAGTGGTATGATCATAGCTTACTGCAGCCTCGACCTCCTGGGCTCAAGCAATCCTTCTGCCTCAGCCTCGAAAGTAGCTGGGACTACAGAAACATGCCACCACGCGTGCCTATTTTTTTTTTTTTTTTTTTCTCCACAGGGTGAGTTCTATGCCTGGGGAATTAAAACAATTTTTTTTTTTTTTTTGAGACGGAGTCTCGCTCTGTCGCCCAGGCTGGAGTGCAGTGGCGCGATCTCGGCTCACTGCAAGCTCCGCCTCCCGGGTTCACGCCATTCTCCTGCCTCAGCCTCCTGAGTAGCTGGGACTACAGGCGCCCGCCACCGCGCCCGGCTAATTTTTTGTATTTTTTTTAGTAGAGACGGGGTTTCACCGTGGTCTCGATCTCCTGACCTTGTGATCCGCCCGCCTCGGCCTCCCAAAGTGCTGGGATTACAGGCGTGAGCCACCGCGCCCGGCCTAAAACAATTTTTAAAAAAGAGATAAGGTCTCTCTATGTTGCCCAGACTGGTCTTGACCTCCTGGCCTCAAGTGATCCTCCTGCCTTGTCCTCCTCAGTAGCTGAGATTACAGGCATGAGCCACTGTTCCCACCTCCATTTGCTGAGTTTTGACCAATGAATGCACTTATGTAATAAGTATACACTCCTGCTTTAGACTACAGCCCCTGTTAAGATGAAGAACATCTCTAGGACCCCTGCAAAGTCCCCTTATGCCCCTTCCCAAATGATCCCCACCTCCACTCCACCCCCAGAGGCAATCATGGTTTTGATATTTTTATACCTTTACTTTAAATTTTCAGGGTGGATGACAGGTGTGTGATGGGAGGGACCTTAGTTAAATTTTGTGGTTGGCAGCTAGAATTGAAAAAAGAAAAAACCTCATTGCGGCCAGGCGCGGTGGCTCATGCCTGTAATCCCAGCACCTTGGGAAGCCGAGCTGGGCAGATAGCTTGAGGTCAGGAGTTTAAGACCAGCCTGGCCAACACAGTGAAATCCCATCTCTACTAAAAATACAAAAGTTAGCCCGGTGTGGTAGTGGGCACCTGTAATCCCAACTACCTGGGAGGCTGAGGCAGGAGAATCGCTGGAACCAGGAGGCTGCAGTGAGCTGAGATGGCACCACTGCACTCCAGCCTGGGCAGCAGAGCGAGACTCCGTCTTAATTAAAAAAAAAAGAAAGAAAACCTCGTTGCTCCCGCCTACAGAATATGGATACCTAATGAACGTGATCACACACAGCAATGACCGGCTTGGAGGGAAGGAGGGACCCTCAGTGCTGAGAGTTGGGACAGTGTCCACTGAGGGCCCTGGTCCTAGCACTGAATGAGCCAGGCTGTTTCAATTCCTGGACAAGCACTGGTTCACCCATTGTGTGTGGACCCCTTACCCTGGCTGCCTCATGTAGGATGCTGTTGGCTGCACGTAAGAAAGAACAAATTCCAAACATCTTAAAACAATAAGGACATGTATTATTTTACAGAACTGCTAGTCCCCCAAAGTCGGGGAGGTTCTCCAGGGGTCAATGCATCAGTCAAATGATGGTCTTATAGACTCAGGCTCCTCAGCATGTGGGTAACATCATCCCTCATGGTGGTAACGTGGCTGCCACAGCCCCAGCCATCATTTCCTGTAGATGCAAAGCATCACAACCATATACTTCCTCTTGCTAAAATCCTACTCTACCCATTTCCTTTCTGTATTTTCAGTGTTTAGCCCCTCTGATTCTGCTCTTACTACTAACTCATGGGATTTCAAATCATGGGGATTATAGGCTTTCCGAAGTGCTAATGAAAGAAATTGCAGAAAGAAAAGAAGAAAAATGATGTCTTTCTCTGTGGCTTCAGAAAATCAGACACTCCTCAGCATCATAAAACTCTGTTTGCAAATATTCTTTGCAGGCCGCAGGGACATCAGAGATCATCAGTATGTCTTATCAAAGGAAACTTTAACATTGCAGCATCTGTGATTCGGATTTATCGCCCTGGGACTAATACTTAAATTGCATGTAGATTCTGAAAAGGATAAATATTTGTGAATTTTCTGTTAAACCAGAGGAATATTTTTACCACCCCCTCTTCTTCAATGTGGATGTAGGGAGAACAAAAACATGTGATGCTGTTAGAACTCTGCTCTAGACTAAGAGTTTGAGCGCCCAGTTTCAGCCAGCTAATGCTTCCTCACACTGTCACATTCTCTCTGCGAGGCAAAGAAATAGTTTATTTCTCTTACATTACTTTTTTTTTTTTTTCTTTTTTTGAGATAGGATCTCTCTCTGTCACACAGGCTGGAGTGCAGTCGTGTGATTATGATTCACTGCAGCCTTGATCTCCCGAGTTCAGATGATTCTCCCTTCTCAACTTCCTGAGTAGCTGGGACTACAGGCACATACCACCACGCCTGGCTAATTTTGTGTATCTTTTAAAAATTTTTTTAGAGATGGGGTCTTGCTATGTTGCTCAGGCTGGTCTTGAACTCCTGGGCTCAAGTGATCCTCCTTCCTTGGCCTCCCAAAATGCTGGAATTACAGGTGTGAGCCATCACACCCAGACTCCTACAGTACTTTTTTTTTTTTCTTTTGAGATGAAGTCTCTGTCACCCAGGCTGGAGTTTAGTGGTTCTATGTCCGCTCACTGCAACCTCCACCTCCCAGGTTCAAGTGATTCTCCTGCCTCAGCTTCCTGAGTAGCTGGGACTACAGGTGCACACCACCAGGCCCAGCTAATTTTTCTATTTTTAAAAACAGAAACGGAGCTTCACCATGTTGTCCAGGCTGGTCTCGAACTCCTGACTTCAAGTGATCTGCCCACCTTTGCCTCCCAAAGTGCTGGGATTACAGGCATGAGCCACCATGCCTGGCCTCCTACAGTACTTTTTAAGACCAAAAACATTTTACCCCAGATGGCTTCCACTAGCCAGCCCCCAGCAGACTCCCTCTAAAAGTCAGTCACTGCTGTGACTTCTCCTTGGCCAGGAGTGTGTCCCAGCCTTTCCCAGAACCAATCACCAATAAGGAGACAGGAGAGCTGTGCCTGGCTTAGATCACTCAGAGGCTGAGGGTACTTTTTCTGAACACACGATCAGAGCTAATAAACAGGCTAATAGAATTAAGGCTCTGCTTACAAAGAAGTAAAGGAAAATAGGCTTGCTTACTAATAATGCAGATTCCCAATTCCTGCTGCTAGTTGCACGGCTGCTTCTGTAGACACTCTGCCTCCTTCTGGCCTGGCACTTTGACCTTGTTTTTATGCCTCAGGATGAACGAACCTCAAACACTCAGGCTTCTTAGAATAGGAGGTTCTAGAGGAGGAGTGGTTTCTGAGAGAAGGAAGCACCTGCCCACACCTCTTAAAAGGAAAGTACCTAAGCTTGACTGCCTGCTTATCTTTGAGATTTTATTATCAATCAGGCCTTCTGTCACAAGTGATTAAAACCCAAACTAGCTTGAGTACAAAGGGAATTTATTGGTTCTTAGAATGGAAAGTCTCGGATTTCAGGTACGGCTGGATCCAGGTGCCCCTACAATACACTCAGGATTATGCCTCTCTCCCTCTCACCTCTGCTGTCCTCAATACTGACTTCATTTTCATTCAGCGAAGATGACTTCCAGCAGTTCCAGGCTTAGAGCACAGCAGATAAGTAACCATGGCAGAAAAAGAAATGCCACTTTCCCAATAGTTCCAGCAAAAGTCCTGCAGCTGTCTCTCATGGCTTTATTTGGATGGTGTGTTCATTTCTGGACCTGGGGAATGTAGTTGGCTGTATCCAAATCACATAGACTAAGAGCAGGAGAGGTTGGCTCCTAAAGAAAATAAGAAGGGTAGACGAATGCCCATCAAGCTAATCTTTCTCTTGTATGTAGAGAGAGCCCCGGAGAGCATCAACCTGTCCTGTTGTACCATGAAAAGCAATTCAAAAGATAACAGGGTGATAGGGGCTCAATAAGCTGGGAGTGGTCAGGGAGAGGTCTTGGAAGAGACAGTGTTGAAAGCAAATCCTTGAAGGATAAGAAGTCAGTGTTTTAGGTGGCAGGACCTGTGAGGGCAAAACACCTGAGAAAAATCAATATTTGATGAATGAGTGGATGAATGAATGAATGAATGAGTGAATGATTAAATGAATGAGTGAATGAATGACTATGGACAGACACTGTATACAAAGAGCCCCATCTTCTTGCTCAGAAGGACCCACGAGCCCCTGTAGTACTGGGAGAACTGGAGTTGGGCTGAAGACCTTGCAGGGAAAATGGAGAGGGAGAGAAGGAAGAGGAAAGAGGAGGAAAGGAGGAGGAGAGAAAGGGTCACTCAGACTCCCCAGGAGCCAGGAGGAAGGACCAGATGGACCCTACCTGGGAGACCACATCCGACGTTGCTCTCTTGAGGGTCCTGGGCTGCCTGGAAACCCTCCCCCCTCCACAGCCTCCACTCCCTGCCCCTTCCCTCCCCAGCCTCACTCTCACTTCCTCTTTTCTGTTCCTCATGAGTACCAAGCTAGCTCCCATCTCAGGCCTTTGTGTTTGCTGTTCCCTCTGCCTGGAGCACCCTTCTCTAAGAACTTCTCAGCCCTCAGGTCTCAGCCAAGAGTCCCCTCCTCCAAGCAGCCCTCCCTGACCACCCCAACTGAATTACCCATCCCTCTACACCCACAGCCTCTTCCAAATCACACCACCCTGCGTACCTTCCTCTCTCTGAAAATGTCATGTTTGTGAATCTGTTGTGGTCACAGTTGTCACCCTGTCAGAGGCATTTGAACAAGAGCGACTCCATCTTGAATAGGGGCCGGGTGAAATGAGGCTGAGACTTACTGGGCTGCATTCCCAGATGGTTAAGGCATTCTGAGTCACAGGGTGAGATAGGAGGTCAACACAAGATACAGGTCATAAAGACCTTGCTGATAAAACAGGCTGCAGTAAAGAAGCCAGCCAAAACCCACCAAAACCAAGATGGCCATGAGCGTGACCTCTGGTCTTCCTCACTGCTACACTCCCGCCAGTGCCATGACAGTTTACAAATGCCATGGCAACATCGGGAAGTTACCCCTATATGGCCTAAAAAGGGGAGAAATGAATAATCCACCGCTTGTTTAGCATATCATCAAGAAATAACCATAAAAATGGGCAACCAGCAGTCCTCGGGGCTGCTCTGTCTATGGAGTAGCCATTCTTTATTCCTTTACTTTCCTAATAAACTTGCTTTCACTTTACGGACTTGCCCTGAATTCTTTCTTGTGGGAGATCCAAGAACCCTGTCTTGGGGTCTGGATCGGGACTCCTTCCCTGTAATACTATTATTACTGACTTATTAATATTCTAGGGTTGTTGTGAAGTCTGGATGGGAGTCAGGCACAGTGTTTACCTGTTTGGCCTTGCAGTGTCCAGCCATGAGTGTGGCCTCCTGCCTCTGCGACCCGGTTCAAGTGACCTCCCTGCTCTGGGACTGTCTGTCTCCCCGTAATATGGAGACTTCTATATTGCTCTTCTATACCTCATGTCTCTCTTTTACACACACACACACACACACGTGTGTGTGTACATGGCTGTGGTGCAGGTTTGATGACCTCATGCAGATGTCTAGAGCATGGTTCTAGGCAGAAAATGGAAAATTATTTATAATATAGTTAGTTCAACCAGCTACAATATAGAGAGGGATTTCCTGGCAGGCCATGTGACTTCCATGATGGCCTGGGTCTGGCTTCGCCTTTAACCCTCTCCCCAGCCTCCCCTCAACTCTCAAGAGTCAGCTAGGGGCCATCGCCCTGCATGCAGGGAGGCTGGACAGCAGAAAGCATCAGCCCCATGATGCTCCCTGCCCTGCCCCTGCTGTCACCAGGTGGGACAGCTAGACTGAAAGGGCTTCCACAACTCTGGGCTGGGCACCAACAGCCAGGGGAGCTGGAGATTGAAGGGTAACATATGCAGACTGGAAGAGGAAGTTCCCTGGCCTCCAAGCCAGGCCTCCCTAGGACCCTCCTGCCCTCAAATCTGGAAGCTCAGTGTGTTCACCCTTTAGGTCTCTGGGAGATAGGAGACGGAGACTTAGGAAAGTCCAGGGGAAAATAATTTCCAAGTAATAACACAGAAAACAAAACAAAGCTACTAAACCAAAGGATATTGCTGTCAACCACAGTGACTTTCACACTTTTTTTTTTTTTAACTGTAAGAGAGTCATTTGACATCACAACCTAGAATATATACTTTGAACCAAAAATAAAATCCTAAGCCCCCCAACTAACTAAGTGGACCCCCTTATGGACCAAATGGACCCCAGAGACGTCTGAAAACCTGAATTCTAGCCATGATGAAATGGGAGGTGCATATGCTTCGTTCTAGCCCCTCCCTTCTGGAGTTTAGGCACAACTGACCAACAGTAACATTAAAATACAGATCACGGGACTGACAGAGTAGACTCTTTATGGCAATCAGATCCCAAATTCCAAGCTGACCCTGGTCACATGTTCTCTGGGTGCTGCCACTTAGAAGATTTCATTTGCATAACAAGGGCCTTGGCTTCTACAACCCCTTATGTTAGCTCAAGCATTCTTTTCTAAGGACTTCTTAAGTCTTTAGGCAAAGCTTAACTCTTCCAACCAAATGGCAATCAGAAAGTCTTTGAATCCACCTATGACCTGTAAACCCTGCTCCCCACCCTCTGACTCAAGATATCCCACCTCTTCAGGTTGAACTAATGTACGCCTTCCGTATATTGATTTATGTCTTTGCCTGTCACTCCGGTCTCCATAAAACGTATAAAATCAAACCGTAACCTGACTCCCTCGGGCACATGTTCTCAGGACCTCTTGAGACTGTACCCCAGGCCATGGCCACTCATATAGGCTCAGAATAAACCTCTTTAAATATTTTACAAAGTTTGGCTTTTTTGTCAACAATACACACTCACAATAAGAGTTTACCAAAGTAACACTTACTTAAGGCTGGAGACAAACTCTGATACTCTGAAATTTCTTTTTTTCTTCTACTTAATTCCATTTCCAAAAAAAATTGCTGGTTTGGACCTTCTAAATTGATCTCATGAACCACTAACAAGTCACTACTCACAGCGTGCAAAGCTCTAATTACACACTAGAAAGTATGTTTTAATACCAGGGGAAAATGGGAAAGTTTTACCCATAGAATATTCCTTTACATTACACTGAATGTATTTTACTTGATAGACAATGCTATACTTTTGCTTAAAGCTAATTCCTACTGCAGACAGATGGAGAGTATACCATGGATAGGCACAGGCAGAGGAGGCTCTGCTTTGTGGGCCTAACTTCATTCATTCCTTCCACAAATCTGTACCAGGTGTTGGAGGGTCAGCAGCAGTGGTGTGCTGTATTAGTCTGTTCTCACACTGCTAATAAAGACATACCTGAAGGCTGTGTGCGGTGGCTCACGCCTGTAATCCTCGGGGTGGCCAAGGTGAGCAGATTGTGAGGTCAGGAGATCGAGACCATCCTGGCTAACATGGTGAGATCCCGTCTCTACTAAAAATAACAAAAAATTAGCCAGGCGTGGTGGCGGGCGCCTGTAGTCCCAGCTACTTGGGAAGCTGAGGCAGGAGAATGGTGTGAACCCGGGAGGCAGAGCTTGCAGTGAGCTGAGATTGCACCACTGCACTCCAGCCTGGGCAACAGAGTGAGACTCTGTCTCAAAAAAAAAAAGAAAAAAAGAAAAAAAAAAAGACATACCTGAGACTGGGTAATTTACAAAGAAAAGAGGTTTAATTGACTCACAGTTCAGCATGGCTAGGACGGCCTCAGGAAACTTACAATCATGGCGGAAGGGGAAGCAAACACGTTCTTCTTCACATGGTGGCAAGAGAGAGAAGTGCTGAGCCAAAGGGGGGAAAGCCCCTTATAAAACCATCAAATCTCATGAGAACACACTCGCTCTCATGAGAACAGCATGAGGGTAACCTCCTCCATGATTCAGTTACCTCCCACTGGGTTCCTCCCACGACACATGGGGATAATGGGAACTACAATTCAAGATGAGATTTAGGTGAGGACACAGCCAAACCATATCACGTGCTGAAGCCAGTTTATCCCAACTCACAAGAGCCCTTTGTTAAGTTTTTCAGGAATTTTGGTTGAACTCGCATTGGTAGCTTGAAATCATGCGTGGTGGAAGATTTACACCATGGAATCAGCCACTCTATAAGTCAACATTCCCCCACCCCTACAATAGTTGTTAAACCTTTATGAGCACACTGCTAGTCAGCAGTGACCAAGACCTGGTCCCTGCCCTGGCAGAGCCTGTTCTAAAAGGACGGGGGTACAGTTTACTCAACCACAAAAACACATATAAACATGTGCCTTATGTGTGCTATGTGCTATACACCTGCTACAAAGGAGAAGTATAGGAATTCATGAGAGAAGATAACAGAAGGGACTCAAACAAGGCTTCTCCAAGGACACGAAGTTTCAGCGGAGACTTGAAGGATGAGGGGATTTAACTAGATGAAGAATGCAGGGAACAGTATTTCAAGGAGATGGAATAGTGTGTGCAAAAGACCGGTGCTGAGAGAGGATGGTGAGTCTGCGCAGCGTAGCTGGAGTGAAGAGGAAAGAGGAGCAGAGTGAAAGAAGGAGATACCAGGCTGGAGATGGGAGCATCCTGGCCATGTGGGGTCTGAGGCAGCATGAGGCCTCTGCTTTTTATGCAAAGAGCAATTCTCACAAGGCTACTCCCGCGTTGCCATGCCTTCTTTTACACCTCTTCCTATCGGATTCTGCAAACTAAATTTATGGTGTAGATTGCACTCACTGCCGCCTTTACAGAAGCAGAGGAGAGGAGACATCTCCATCTCCTCCTGATATGACTTTTGCTAACCTGCATTTTAAAAGTCAGCCTCTGAAAGGTCAGATGTGAGCATGATAAGCAAAAAAAAAAAAAAATAGAAAGAAAAATCCACAGCACTGAAAAGCTCTTCATTTCACTGGCAGTAAAATAAGAAGCATTTACTTTATGGTTTTTCTTTCAGCCTAAAGTGAGCTTTGAGGTGATGTCAGGAGGTCATTAAGGTGGGACCTAATCAACCCGCACCTGGAAGATACTTTGAGGGCAGCCAGGAAAGCCTCCAAGTAACAATCAAAGAAACCAGGGGTTGATAGTGAAAGGGCACAGCTGCTTCTAGCATCTGTTAGTCTCAGAGTGAGAGAAAAAGAGCTCCACTTACCTGTGACCACAGAGGGCAGAAGGAGAACTGTTAGGTGGCAATTATGTGGGGGCACATCTAGCCCAAAATAAAGAAGGTCTTTCCTGACCAACCAGAGGCAGGACCCCTCCCATTCAGCATTGCAAGAGGTTGTGCTTAGATAACCTGGACGGGTCCAAATTGGGGGATTTGACCTCTCCCACTCCCATTCCCATGCCCGGGAAGTCATCTCAGCCGCTATTGTCAGGAAGCGGTGGACACTCCCTTCCTAACAATACTTCTCGCTTGTTGTATAACCTTGGGGTGGCTGCCTAAGCTGTCTGATCCACATCTAAAACTGGGGGCAGCCGGGCGCGGTGGCTCACACCTGTAATCCCAGCACTTTGAGAGGCCAAGGCGGGCGAATCACTTGAGGTCAGGAGTTTGAGACTAGCCTGGCCAACATGGTGAAACCCTGTCTCTACTAAAAATACAAAATTAGCCGGGCGTGGTGGTGCGCGCATGTAATCCCAGCTACTCAGGAGACTGAGGCAGGAGAATCACTTGAACCCAGGAGGCAGAGGTTGCAATGAGCCAAGATCACACCACTGCAGTCCAGCCTGGGCAACAAGAGTGAGACTCCATCTCAATCAATCAATCAATCAATAAACGGGGGGCAATTTTAATAGCCATCTCATAGGGTTGTTTTGAGGATTGTAAAGTATAATGCATGTAGTGTTTGAAGAGCATCTGGTGCATGGTAAGTCCTCGACAAAGTTAGCTACCATCGGTAATAGTATTTCCAGCCTCCCTGCTTTTCCCCCAAGTCAAACACACCGGAGATGTGAGACGGGAGTTAAATTCGTTTACTGAAGGGTCAGTTTATTAGTTTTGACTCTGCTGCCAGTGCAAGAACCCCAATTTCAAGTTGACTTAATTAGAAAGACAACAATAACAATGACAAAGATGGAACTTAATGGTACACACAACTAAAAAGTCCAGATATATTTAGCTTCAGGTGTAGTTGTATCCAGGTGCTCAAAGGATGACATGAGGAGTGTCTCCCTGTCCCTTCTGCCAGTTCAATGTGCCTCTGTGTTGATCTCATTCTCAAAATGACTCCTCCCTTCTGAGGGAAACAGTGGTCACCAGCAGCTCCAGGTTCACATTCTACCATCTAAGCAACTCAGACAGAGGATGAGCAAAGGTCCTAGAGTTGGGTCTCGGTCCAGTGTGACCATGAATCTATCCCAGAACTAAGGACAGTCGCCAGGGTTACATAGACTCCCATTTCCCAGGCCTGGGGCATATGTCCATTTCTAGAGTTTGGAGAGGGGAATCACATCTTACTTAAATCACAGGGGCTAAACATGGGTAGAAGTGCACCTTAAAGGAAAACAGGAGTACTGTGACCCAAAGAGGAGAAAATTGTAGCTAAGCAGGGTGCAGCAACATATGTTGCCTATAGTCATGCAGATCTCTTCTTGGAGGGCCCGAGGATGTGACTTTACCCACCTTTCTTGCCTCCCAGGCTTGGAAAAGGAGGTGTCTGAAGTGCAAGCTGCTCTCTCCTGCTCCTTTTTTCTCTTCTCAGTCTCCCTCTAACAGCCTTTTCTTTGCAGCCCTCCTGTCTGGGGTTCCTCTGCTTTCCTGTGAAATTCCATCCTTGCATTTCTTTTTTTAATTGAGGCTTCAGTCAGATAATAATAGAAGCTCTCCTCCAGCCAGCTCTCCTATTCTTAACGGGTCACACACATGTTCCAGGCTCTGGTTGTGAAGTGGCTATAATTTGGTGCCTGGATCAGTCAGGATTCAACCACAGGTAGGGGGCTGAAGCATCACTAAGAAATACCTATAGACTGATTAGTTGCTACAAAAGGACTAGTTACCGGATTTGATCTTATGCAATTTAGGGAGCTGGTTAAATGGTCTCTGTCAGGTTGTTATCTTTGAGTCAGATGCTTGAACTGAACCCCATAGGTGCAGGAAGTCAGGAAGGGAAGATGGAGGTAAGGTTGAGGAGAGCAAAGAACAAGATAGAACCTACACGCATAAGCCGGAGTCCACAAGGACAAACCAAACCCCATGTGAGTTCTTTTGTAAATTTTATTTATTTACTTTTTTATATTTTTGAGACAGGGTCTCAGTCTGTTGCCTATGCTGGAGTGCAGTGGCACGATCATAGCTCACTGTAGCCTTAACCTCCTGAGCTCAAGCAATCTTCCTGCCTCAGCCTCCCAAGCAGCTGGGATGCCAGGTGCGCAAAACCACACCTGGCTTAGTTTTCAAAATTTTTTGTAGAAATGGGGTCTTGTTGTGTTTCCCAGGCTGGTCTCAAATTCCTGACTTCAAGTGATCCTCCCACCTTGGACTCCCAAAGTGCTGGGATTACAGGCGTGAGCCACTGCACCCAGCCCCATGTCAGTTCTTGTTGCCTCCAGCCTCGGTGGTGTGGGTATACTGCTGGAGCCAGGGTCTTTTATCATGGGGCCAAGCACACGTATCTGGCCCCAAGAGTTCTGCTACTGAATGCCAAGGGTCTCACCTAGGTCTGATTGCTCACTGCACAAGCCAATTACTGAGACAAAGTGTATTGTCAGGGAAGAAAGGCTTTTATTGCAGGAGATGCAAGCCAGGAGATGGGAGACAAGTCTCAAATCTACCTCTCTCTCTCAAACTAAATTTAGGGGTTTATATAGCAGGGAAGGAATGTAACTACATGTGAGAAAATAGGAATTAGGGAGGGGTGAGGAAGAGAAGCTGATCAACAGGCAGCAGGTGGTCAGATAAGGAGCATGGTGTCTCATCATTCTAGATGTGTTGATTTGGGAAGTTTTAGTTCCTTGATACTATCTGGGAGAACTGATAGTCGGTTTCCTGAGAAAGGAACTCAGATAAGACACATGTAAGTTTTTCAAGCTTTAAGATGGGGAGGGTCAATTTCTATGTTTATTCAACAACAACAAAAAACCCATAAACATCAGTTCTATGGGAAAATTGGGCCAGTTTCAGATGGAGAAGTTGAAGGAGGATCCAAGGGAAGGTGGAGCATTGAAGAACCAATGAAGTGAACCGACAGATGAAACTATGCATGAGAGTCTAAATGGCTGCTACATCCCCTGGCCCCTAAATCTCCCACAAAGATTGCTCCTGTGGCTCAACCTAACTGGGAACATACCAAAAGGGGAATTCTGGGAAATGTAGTTCAGCCTAACCAAGTTGTATTGCTGAGTGCCAAGGGTCTGACCTAGGCCTGATTGCTCACTGCACAAAAAGCCAGTCACTGAGACAATGAGTATTGCCAGGGAAGAAACATTTTATTGCAGGTGATGTAAGCCAGGAGATGGGAGACAAGTCTCAAATCCACCTCTTCAACCAACTAAAGTTAGGCACATTGCAAAGCCACCACAGTCTACCCCTTGTCACCTTGCAACCATATACATCTCCTTTAACCACACTTCATCTCCAAATAGAGAATAACAAAGTTTTGGTGTTACCTAAATGTTTCCAGTTAAAACTTAAAACATGCCAATCTTTTCCCAAAAAGAGGATACAATAACCCTTTTTAGTCTTTGGATGATGTTCCTTCTTCTCCCAGCTGATTCACACCACTCCATTGATGCCTTGTAGTTTCAATACCAAAATATAAAGTGAACTACTTTTTTTTTTTTTTTTTTTCTTTTTGAGACGGAGTCTGGCTCTATTACCCAGGCTGGAGTGCAGTGGCCGGATCTCAGCTCACTGCAAGCCCCGCCTCCTGGGTTCACGCCATTCTCCTGCCTCAGCCTCCTGAGTAGCTGGGAGTACAGGCGCCCACCACCTCGCCCGGCTAATTTTTTTTGTATTTTTAGTAGAGATGGGGTTTCACCATGTTAGCCAGGATGGTCTCGATCTCCTGACCTCGTGATCCACCCGTCTCGGCCTCCCAAAGTGCTGGGATTACAGGCTTGAGCCACCGCGCCCGGCCAGTGAACTACTATTAACATACCTTATGTTAGACAATAAATAGAGAGAGGGGAAGATGCTAAAAATATGTGGTTAATATATATACAAACATATCCATGTCAAATTAAGGAAGAAAGACTTATAACAACTGTTATAAGTAGTTAAAAAAAAAGAAAGAAAGAAAAAGAAATCCAACTCTGTAAAATATTTAAAGAGGTTTATTCTGGGCCAATATGAATGACTATGGCTAGGGTAACAGTCTCAGGAGGTCCTGAGAAAGTGCCTGAGGTGGTTGAGTTACAGTCTGGTTTTCTACATTTTAGGGAGACAGAAGTTACAGGCAAAGATATAAATCAATGCATGTAATATATACGTGTTCAACCTGGAAAGTTGGGAAACTGGATGTGGAGGGTGGGGCTTATAGGTCATAGGTGGATTAAAAATTTTTCGGATTGGCAATTGGTTGAAAGTGCTAAACTAAATACTTGAAGTCAGTAGCGAAAATATGCTTGAGTTAAGATAAAGCTGGTTGTAGAAGTCAAGGTTCCTGTTACGTAGATGAAGTCTCATGGGTGGCAGCTCTCAGAGAGCATGTGATGCTGCACCAGGGTGGGTTGGAACTGGTATCTTGTTGCCACAGAGTCTGTTTTGCCAGCCAGTCTCATGATCTCTATTTTAATGTTAATGCTGGTCAATTGTGCCTAATTTCCAAAATGGAGGGTCTGAAATGAGGCACGTTTGACCTCCCTTCCTGTCATGGCCTGGAATTCAGTGTTTCAGGTTTCTCTGTGATCGCCTCAGCCAAGAGGGGGTGTGTTCAGTTGTTTGGGGGGTTTAGGATTTTAATTTTGGTTTACACTACTACAGTTTTTTATTTCTGGACACATAATCATGGCTGGCATTTATAATTATGTTTACAGCTACCTTTCCCATTACGTATTCCATATGCACTTTGCCCTCAGCAACTACTTCATCTGGTTGGATCTTTGCCTGGTAGGATGACCTAAACCCTCACTTCTGAAGGACCTGAGCCATTAGCAGCCCTGTTTCAATTGAGTTGCTGTAGTTTTCCATTGACTTCAATCACAAGACTTGAGAGTACTAAGAGACACCCTAGACCATATTCTGTATTCCAGACATACTCTTTATACTCAATTTCCCTTTGATAGTCAGAATTAATTGCCTTGGCCAGTATAGTGACCTCCCCTGTGGCCTGTTGATTCAGTGGCATGAGGAGCCCAAAGCAACCAGGGGGCACTCTCAACTTCCAGTTCACTGGAAT
Source organism: Theropithecus gelada (assembly GCF_003255815.1). Taxonomy (NCBI): domain Eukaryota; kingdom Metazoa; phylum Chordata; class Mammalia; order Primates; family Cercopithecidae; genus Theropithecus; species Theropithecus gelada. Next base: position 44,668,990 of record NC_037687.1, read on the forward strand.
CATTGTTGTGTCTGCTGGTGGAAGCATCACTCCCTTTGGAAATAGGACCTCTGAATGTCTGTGTCCTCCCTGCCAAATTCATATGAAATTCTTTTTTTTTTTTTTTTTCTTTTTGAGAGGGAGTCTTGCTCTGTCACCCAGAATGTGGTGGCATGATCTCAGCTCACTGCAACCTCCGCCTCCCGGGTTCAAGCGATCCTACCACCTCAGCCTCCAGAGTAGCTGGGACTACAGACGCACACCACCACACCCAGCTAATTTTTGTATTTTAGTAGACACAGGGTTTCACCACGTTGGCCAGGTTGGTCTCGAACTCCTTACCTCAAGTGATCCGCCTGCCTCGGCCTCCCAAAGTGCTGGCATTACAGATGTGGGCCACCACACCCGACCTTATATGTTGAAATTCTAACCCCTGAGGTGATAGTATTAGGAGGCAGAGCCTTTGGGAGGATGATTGGGTCATGAGGGAAGATCCCTCATGAATGAGATTAGTGTCCTTGTAAAGAAGACCCGAGAGATACTGTGCCCCGTCCACCATGTGAAGACACAGTGAGAAGGGACTGTTTATGAACCAGAGAGTAAGCCCTCACCAGACACTGAATCTTCTGGTGCCTTGATCTTGGACTTAACAGTCTCCAGAACTGTAAGCAATAAATTTCCAGTGTTTAAGCCACCCGGTTTATGGTATTTTTGCTAGAGCAGCCTGAATAGACTGAGACAGATGACACTGAAACCAAATCTTCAAAAGTCCCTTTCAAGTTCCACTTCTGGGAAAGAAGTAGTAAACCCAGGCAAGAAGGAGTAAACATGTGCTACACTTTCTTTTCCACTGAACACAACTAGAAAATCCAGACAGACTACATGGCCCAGCTATTTGACAATTTTGGAAAGTCAATTATAACAGTTGCATTAGGAAAGGACACAGAAATTCAAAGTACCACCAAATCAATGATGAGTTTACTATTTTATTTTCCTCCTTTATCCCCTGACCTGAATTCAATACAGTCCAAAACTTGGAAGTGAGCACTGTGGTGCAGACAGGGAGACTCCTAGGAGAGGACTGGCTGAAGGAGCAGGAAAGGGTACTCTTAAAGTTTGGAGGGAATTTATTTTCTCCCCCTTTTCTCTGTTTTCTTGCAAGCAATCCCATTGCAGTAGCAGAGCAGCTGGCAGAAGCCCAAAATTCAGGAAAGGACTTTTCTCTCCATTCAGTGGACAGGATCAGCCTCCATTGCTTTTTTTCTCCCTCTCTGTTCTCCAACCTCTTGATCCTAGACCTGGCACAATTATGAAATTGGGCAGTTTCTGTCTGGACGATCAAAAAGGGGAGCCCAGGGAACCAGAAAGTATCGGAAGATAGCAGAGAGACAAGGGCTTGAGAATTTCACCCCATAAAGTTATTTATGAACTCATGGACTCATCTGGCCCTGATTAGCATGCCACAGACTAGAAACTGAGCTAATGATTAGACTTCTGCCCAGGCCCCAGACTGACTACTGGATGACACATGTGGAAGATAGATCAGAATAGCATTGCAAATGCTTCAAAAACTGAACTGACATTGGAACCACAGGGCATAGAAGGCAAGTAGGAACTTAGCAGTCTGAATCTACCCAGGTTAATTGGCCACGAAAACAAAACCATCAATATTCCCAATAGGATTTAAGTAAGACTCAGAATGTCATAATATAATGCTCAAAATGTGCAGGATGCAGTCCCAAATTACTTGGCATACAAAGGATACCAAAATTCTTAACTCTCATGGGAAAAGACAATCAATCCATGCTATTGCAATGACATAAACTTGCAATTATATATACAAAAACTCTTAAACAAATATTAAAGATATCAGCAAGTAAATAAAACACGTGAAGGAGAAACAAATGGAAATTGTGTGACTGAAAAACACTATAACCAAAATAAAAAATTCATCTAATGGGCTCAATAACAAAATGGAGATGGGAGAAGAAAATCAGTCAACTTAAAGATACATCAATAAAAATAACCAAATTTGTATAGTAGAAAGAAAAAAAACGTAAAAAAAAAAAATGAACAGAGCCTTAGGAACCTGTGGGACAATCACAAAGGTCTAACATTTGTATCCCAGAGGCCAGAGGAAAGTGCGGTGCTGAAAATTATTTTGAAGAAATAATGATGGAAAACATCTCAAGTTTAGCAAAAGCTATTATGACATAAGAAGAAGAAAATATTTTTTTTTGTTTTGTTTTTGAGAGAGTCTAGCTCTGTTGCCCAGGCTAGAGTGCAGTGGTGCCACTGAAACCTCCGCCTCCCAGGTTCAAACGATTCTCCTGTCTTAGCCTCCCGAATAGCTGGGATTACAGGCATGCACCACCACGCTCGGCTAATTTTTGTATTTCTAGTAGAGATGGTGTTTCACCATGTTGGCCAGCTGGTCTCCAACTCCTGATCTCAGGTGATCCACCTGCCTCGGTCTCCCAAAGTCTCCCAGGCATGAGCCACCGCACTTGGTCAAGAAATAAATTTTAATCTATGCCTTCCCCCAGTTCCTGACACAATGCTCCTAAAACAACTGAAATATTTTTGTATGCTAATGAGATGATTGATGGCTGGGGGCTCCAGGACAGCTTCAGAATGAGGGTTCCTTGCCTAGAGAACCAAACACGTGATGAGTTGGCTGGAACTTCTAGCCACACCCCACCTCCATCTCTGGGGAGGAGGATGGGGAGTGAAGGTAGAGTTCATCACCAAAGGCCAATGATGCAATCAATCATGCCTATGTAATGAAGCTTTCCACCAAAACCCAAACAGATGGGATTCTGAGAGCTTCTGGATTGCTGAACAAGTGGAAATGCTAGGAGGCAGGTACAGCTGGACAGGACATGAAGCTCTGCACCCCTTCCCTCATACCTTGCCCTATGCATCTTCCATCTGGCTGTTCCTCATTTGTATTCTTTGTAACAAATGAGTAAATACTGATACTGAGCAAGGTTCGTTTTTCCTGCACTCAGTAAGCCAATCACTGTGGCGGAAAGGTTTTGCAAAAAAGAAAGGGTTTGTTCATAAGACAGCCAAGTGAGGAGGTGGGTGAACGGGTCTCAAATCTGCCTCCCTAAAGATGGGAATTAGGAATATTTACGAGGTAAAGAAGCAGAATGGTCTGAGGTGTGGAGAAAGGTAATTTGGATAAGAAAAAATGAGGTAATTGGCAATCTTCACATACATGGTCAAGCCTCGTGGCTCTTCATAGGAAACACGTTTAGAAAATTGTGGCATTAGTATGATCTGCAGGAAGATCTTTATGGCCCTCTGATGTCAAAAGCTCACCTCTTGGACATTCACGCAGGCCCAGTTGAAGTGGTCTCAAGTGGCTTGAACTGGACAGGAGCTGACCCCAAATTCATGAAAAACAACTTTAAGCAACTGTTACCATGGTGACCTATATGTCAGGGATGTTGTCTTTAGGGAAGCTAGTAGATTGCTTAGCTACGTAACTTTTATCTATATAGGTATTAAGATTAACTAGAAGTAAGGAATTAAAAGTAAGTAAGGCAGGTTAAGGTCAGTGGGCTTAATCAAGTTAATTCTCAGTTTCAGTATACGGAGTGGGTCCTGTGAGCCATTCTAGCAAATGACTGAACCCAAGTAAAGGATCTTGGAAACCTGTAATTTGGAGACAAGTCAGACAAAAGTTGTGGATAACCTGGGAACCCATCACTTACGATTGACATCTGAAGTGGGATGCAATCTGACAGGACTGAGCCCTTAACTTTTGGGATCTGACACTGTCTCTAGGTAAATAGTGTTAGAACTGAATTGAAATGTAGGACTCCCAACTGCCATAGGAGAATTGCTTGAACAAAAAAACCCCACACTTCTGGTGTCAGAAGTGTTGAGTGCTAAGGGTGAGTATAGAAGAGGGAAAAGTTTGTTTTCCCTATATACAGACTTAAACCTGCAGATTCAGGGAGCTAAGTGAACCCCAAATAGGATAAACCCACAGAAATCCATGCACAGACAAATCATAATTAAACTGCTAAAAACTAAATATGAGGAAAATATCTTGAAAGAAGCAAAAAAAAAGAAAAAAAGAAAAAAGAAAAAAAACTCAACAAGTCAATACATGTGAATAATTCAAATGATGGCATATTCCTCATCAGAAACCATGGAAGCCAGAAGGAAACGGCCTAATGTTTTTAAAGTGCTGAAAGAAAATAAGTGTCAATCTGGAATATTCTATCTCCAGTGAAAATACCTTTCAGGAATAAAGGAGAAATAAAGACATTCTTAGATGAAGTAAAACTAAGAAAATTCATACCCAGCAGAAATGCTGTAAAAAAATTGCTAAAGGAATTGCTTCAGACAGAAGGAAAATGATACCGGAAGGAAACTTGAACCGTCACGAATAAAGGAGGAAAACAGAAGTAATAACTACCTGGATAAATACAGTAGGCTATCCTCCTCTTGAGTTCCCTAAAATCTGTTTTACAGTTGGAAAAAAAAACTATAACATTGGCCATGGAATTTTCATGAATGTGTACGTAATACACAACAAGTATAACATAAAAGAGGGAGAATTAAGGGACCTACTAGTGCTAAAGTCTTGAGTGATAAAATATTGTTTCTAAATACGGTGTAAAAAGTTCAGTATGCATTTTGTAATCCCTAGAGTTACCACCAAAAACGTATACAAATAGTTATAGTAAAAATCATAATTGAAAACTTAAAATGGAATACTAAACTATGTTCAAATAAGCAAAAAAAAAGTCATATGGCCAGGCACCGTGGCTCACGCCTGTAATCCCAGCACTTTGGGAGGCCGAGGCAGGCAGATCACGAGGTCAGGAAATCGAGACCATCCTGGCTAACACGGTGAAACCGCATCTCTAACTAAAAATACAAAAAATTAGCCGGGCGTGGTGGCAGGTGCCGGTAGTCCCAACTACTCGGGAGGCTGAGGCAGGAGAATGGTGTGAATCCAGGAGGTGGAACTTGCAGTGAGCCAAGATCGTGCCACTGCTCTCCAGCCTGGGCAACAGAGCGAGACTCTGTCTCAAAAAAAAAAAAAAAAAAAAAGTCAGGAAAGGAAAAAGAGAGGAACAAAAACAAAACACACTGGGCGCAGTGGCTCACGCCTGTAATCCTAGTACTTTGGGAGGCCGAGACAGCTGGATCACGAGGTCAGGAGTTTGAGACCAGCCTGGCTAACAGGGTGAAACCCCGTCTCCACTAAAAATACAAACATTAGCTGGGCGTGGTGGTGGGTGTCTGTAATCCCGTCTACTCAAGAGGCTGAGGCAGGAGAATTGCTTAAACCCGGGAGGCGGAGGTTGCAGTGAACTGAGATCACGCCACTGCACTCCAGCCTTGGCAACAGAGCAAGACTCCATCTCGGAAAAAAGTAAAATAAAAAAATAAATAAATGAAACAAACAGAAAACAAATGATAAAATGGTATACCCTATCCAAACATTATTATTACATTAAATGTAAATGGTCTAAATATACCAATTAAATGAGATTATCAGGATAGATTTTAAAATTCACTTAACTATGTGCTCTCAATAAGAAACTCCTTAAATTTAAGGAAATTTGTAGGTTAAAAGTAAAAGAGTGAAAAAAGATACACCTGTAAAATTAATCAAAGGAAAGCTGGAGTTGTTATATTTATATCAGACAAATTAAAGTTCAGAAAAAAAATTACCAGGAGTAAAGAGAAGCATTTCATATTGATAAAAAGGTCAATTATGATGTTTTAACCTAACAGAGCTTCAAAATACCCAAAGCCGTGACAAGCAGAGAGAGGGTCGATGAAGTTGTTAGATTAAATGTCGCATGCATGAAACAGGCTGCAGGTCTTGTTGGGCCTTTTGTGGGGCAATTACACCAGTATTTAAAAACCAGTTTTCTTGAAGAATCTGTAATTGCTCAGCACCACTCCCAAGAATGAAATATCCGTATATGGTATTAAAAACCCATTTTATTTTTATTTCCTGGAAAAAAAATACACAAAGTGAAAACTGATGAAACAGGAAAGAGAATAAAGAATTCTACAACTGTACTTAGAGACCAACATTCCCCTCTCAGTAATAAATAGAATTAGTAGAGAGAAAATTAAGGATATAGAAGTTATATATCACAGACATAGAACTGACCCATCAACCAAATGGCTTTAATCAACATTTATGGAACATCTCCTCCAAAAATAGCAGAATAAGAATCCTTTTTACATGCACATGGAATACTCACCGTGACAAATGGTACTGTGAGTCATGAAACAGAAGTTAAGAAGTTGAAAAAATTTGAAATCATAGAAAGTATATCATTTGACCATTTAGAACTTTTTTTTTTTTTGAGACATAGTCTCACTCTGTCACCCAGGCTGGAGTCCAATAGCACAATCATAGCTCACTGAACCCTCAAACTTCTGGGCTCACGTGAAATTTTTTGTAGATATTTTTTGTAAATTTTTTATGTCGCCCAGGTTGGTCTCGAACTCCTTGCCTCAAGCGATCCTCCTGCTTTGGCATCCCAAAGTGCTGACATAACAGGCATGAGCCACCACACCTGGCCAGCATTAAACTAGAAATCAATAACAGGAAGATAACAGGAGAATCTTTAATCATTTGAAAAACAGGACATTCCAAAGGGAATTAGGAAATATTTGTAGCTGAAAGAAAGTAAGAAACATCAAAATTTGCGGAATTCTGTTAAAGAAGTTCTTATATAGAAATGTATAGTCTTAAATGTTGATTATATTAGAAAAGAAGAAAGATTCAAGTCAATAATCTAAGCTTTCCCCCAAGGAAACTAGAAAATGAAGAGCAAAATAAACCCAAACGAAGAGCAAGGAAAAAAATAAGTGCAAAAATCAATGAAAACAGAAAAGCAATAGAAGAAATCAATAAAACCAAAAGCTGTTTCTTTGAAAAGATCAGTAAAATTGATAAACCTCTAACAAGACTGAGGAGAGAAGGAGGGAGAGAAAGAGACAGAGATAGAGATAGAGATAGAGAGAGAAGAGAGAGAAGGGAGGGATTATCAATATTAGAGTAGAAAGAGGACAGCTATCACCACAGACCCTATAATTATTAAAAAGCTTATAAAGAAATATCGGTAATAACTCTATACACATAAATACTAAAACTTAGATGAAATGGACCAATTTCTCAAAAACTACCAACTACTACATTCAGCACTGTTGAAATAGATAATACGAATAGTCTAGTAACTATTAAATAAATCGCATGTATAGTTAATGCCATTTAAAAAAATCTCCTGGCCCAGGTGGTTTCAATGGTTTTACATATATAATTTAAAGAAGAAATAGCACCAATTCTTAATAATTTCTTCCAGAAAATACAAAAGGAGAAATACTCTTCAACTCATGTTATGAAGCCAGCATTACCCTGATGACAAACCAGATAGACAGTACAAAAAATAATAATAAACACAACTAAAATACTCCTCATTTTGCATCATGAATATAGATGCAAAAATACTCAATAAAATGTTAGCAAATTGAACTTGGCAATATATAAAATGAGTAATAAACTATGACCGGCCGGGCGCAGTGGCTCATGCCTGTAATCCTAACACTTTGGGAGGTAGAGGCAGGCAGATCACCTGAGGTCGGGAGTTCAAGACCAGACTGACCAACATGGAGAAACCCCATCTCTACTAAAAATACAAAATTAGCCAGGTGTGGTGGTGCACAGTCTGTAATCCCAGCTACTTGGGAGGATGAGGCAGAAGAATCGCTTGAACCCGGGAGGCAGAGGTTGCGGTGAGCCAAGATTGTGCCATTGCACTCCAGCCCGGGCAACAAGAGCGAAACTCTGTCTCAAAAATAATAATAATAATAATAATAATAAATGAATAAATAAAATAAATTATGACCAAATGGGATTTATACTAAGAATTCAACAATGGTCCAATTTTTGAAAATCAATCACTGCTACCATATTAACCATCTAAAGAAGAAAAATCATGATTATATCAATAGGTGCAGACAAAGTATTGAGAAAATAAAATACTCATACATGTTTTGTTTTGCAAAAAATAATCCTAGCAAACTAGGAATAGAAGAGAACTTCATCAACCTGATACAGTGCATCAAAAAGCCTACAGCTAATATCATACCAAAAAGTGAAAAATGAATGCTTTCTTTCTTAAGATTGGGAACAAGTCAAGCATGTTCACCATTTCTATTCAACATCATATTGGAAGTCCTAGCCAGTGTAATAAGTCAAGAAATGGAAGTAAGAGGTATATAGATTGGGAAGGGAAAAATAAAAGTGTCCCCATCCCCAGCTGAAATGATTGTCTGTGTAGAAAATCTCAATAAATATAAAATCAATCAATAAATAAAACAAAAACCTCCTGGCACTAATAAATAAATTTTGTGGGAAACACAGACTAATATGGCAGATGTAAATCCAATTGCATAAATAATATCATTAAATGCTGATGAAATAAACAATTCAATTAAAAGTCAAATAAAAGTCAAATATTTCAGACTAGATTGTTTTAAAAACCAAGATACAACTAAAAGCTGTCTATAGGAAAAACACATAAGATTCAAAAATATAAAGCAAAATGATGAAAAACAATATATCATGCAGTGACCACAAGAAAGCTGGAGTGGCAATACTAACATCAGAAAAAATAAGCTTTGTAACAAAAAAGTTATTACAGATAAAGAGAAACATTGTATAATGATAAGGTGGTCAGTCTATCAGAATACATAACAATATAAACATATATAACTCTAATAATAAAGCACCAAAATACATAAAGCAAAAACTAACAAAAATGAATGGAGAAATGAACAAATCCACAATAATAGTTGGAGACTTCAGTATCTCACTTCCAATAATGGATAGAACAACTAGGCATAAAATCAACAAGAAAATGGGAAGATCTGAACAGTACAAATCAACCAGATATAACAGACAACTATAGAACACTTCTCCCAATAAAGCAGAATATACATCCTTCTCGATTGCACAGAGAATATTCTATAGGATAGACCCCACACTAGGCAACAAAACAAATCTGTATAAATCTAAAATAATCATAATCATGCAGCCGGGCACAGTGGCTCATGCCTGTAATCATAGCACTTTGGGAGGCTAGGTGAACGGATTACCTGAGGTTAGGAGTTCATGACCAGCCTGGCCAACATGGCGAAACCCCATCTCTACTAAAAATACAAAACTTAGCCAGGTGGCGATCTGCAACCTCTGCCTCCTGGGTTCAAGCGATTCTCCTGCCTCAGCCTCCCAAATAGCTGGGACGACAGGCACCCACCACCACTCTCAGCTAATTTTTTTGTATTTTCATTAGAGATGGGGTTTCACTATGTTGGCCAGGGTGGTCTTGAGGCCAGGCTGGTCTTGAACTCCTGACCTAGTGATCCACCTGCCTTGGCCTCGCAAAGTGCTGGGATTACAGGCGTGAGCCACCACGCCCTAAATTTTTTTTTTTTTTTTTTTTTTGAGATGGAGTCTTGCTCTGTCACCCAGGATGGAGTGCAGCGGTGTGATTTTGGCTCACTGCAACCTCTGCCTCCCGGGTTCAAGTGATTATCCTACCTCAGCCTCCAAAGTAGCTGGGATTACAGGTACCTGCCACCATGCCCAGCTAATTTTTGTATTTTTAGCAGAAATGGGGTTTCACCATATTGGCCAGGCTGGTCTCGAACTCCTGACCTCAAGTGATCCACCTGCCTTGGCCTTTCAAAGTATTGGGACTGGCGTGAGCCACCATGCCCAGCTGACATAAATTATTAGAAGACATATACTACTGAAACTGATTCAAGAAAAATCAGACAATTTGAATAGACCTCTAATAAGTAAAGAGATTGAATTAATGACCAAGGAAACACACATACACACCAAGAACCAGATAGCTTCACTGGCAAATTTTTCTAAAAATTTAAAGAAGAACTAATACCAATTCTTCTCAAACTCTTGCAAACATTTAAAAAAGGAGACAACGCTTTCCAATGGATTATTTGGGACCAATATTACCCCAATACCAAAACTAGACAAAGACACAAGAAAACTACAGACTAGTATCTCTTATAAATATAAATGCAAAAACCCTTAACACAATACTAGCAAACTAAATCCAGAGACATACAAAAAGTGTTATACACCATGACCAAGTGGGACTTATTCCAGATATGCAACAGTGGCTTAACAGCTGAAAATTAGTGTAATACACCATATGATTAGAATAAATTACAAAACCACATGATCATTTTAATAGACAAAGAAAAGTCTTAAACCAGATGGCTTCATGAGTTAGTTCAACAAAACTGTTTTTTTTTTTTTCTTTTGAGACAGAGTCTCCCTCTGTTGCCCAGGCTGAAATGCAGCAGTGTGATCTCGGCTCACCACAACCTCTGCCTCCCAGGTTCAAGGGATTTTCTTGCCACAGTTTCCCAAGCAGTTGGGATTAGAGGTGCCTGCCAGCACGCCAGGTTAATTTTTGTATTTTTAGTAGAGATGGGGTTTCGCCATGTTGGCCAGGTCGAACTCCTGACCTTAGATGATCTGCCCGCCTTGACCTCCCAAAGTGCTGGGATTACCGGCGTGAGCCACCGTATCTCGTCAGTGCAGCCACGACGGAAAACAGTCCAGTAGTTCCTCCAACTGTTAAAAATGCAGTCACCATTTGACCCAGCAATTTTATTCCTAAGAGAAATGAAAACTTATATCCACATAATAACACAAACATAAATGTTTATTTTAATATTATTCATAATAGCCAAAAGTTGAAAAAAAAAACAAATATCTACCAACTGATGAATGCATAAACAACATGTGGTAAATCCACACAATGAAATATTATTCAACCATAGAAAGGAATGCAGTACTGATACATGCTACGACGTGGATGAACCTTGAAGACATTATGTTCAGTGAAAGAAGCCAATCAGAAGACACCCCATATTATATGAATACATTTATATGAAATGTCCAAAACAGGAAAACATATAGTAACAGAGAGTAGACTAGTGGTTGCTTAGGGCGGAGACATTTGGGGACAGGAGGATAACAGCTATGGAGCATTGGGTTTCTTTTTTGGGGGTGACAAAAATATTTTAAAATTGATTGTGATAATGGCTGTACATATCTATGGATATACTAAAAACCATTGACTTGTACATGATTTTTTAAAATTTTTAATTGCTATGGGTACATCATAGGTGTATATATTTATGGAGAACATGAGATGTTTTGATACAGGCTTGCAATGTGAAATAATCAGATCAACTTGTACCCTTTAAATGTGTGAAATGTATGGCATGTGAATCGTATGGTATGCGAATTCTATTACAATAAAGCTGTTATCTAAAAATAAAAAATTAAAATAAGTAAAAAAAGATGCCCTTTCCATGGTAGAAACAGTTCAGTGTGGCTGGGCTCAGTGGCTCATGCCTGTAATCCCAACACTTTGGAAGGCTGAGATGGGTGGATCACCTGAGGTCAGGAGTTTGAGACCAGCCTGGCCCACATGGTGAAACCCTGTCTTTACTAAAAATACGAAAATTAGCCGGGTGTGGTAATGGATGCCTATAATCCCAGCTACTCGGGAGGCTGAGGCAGGAGAATCTCTCGAACCTGGGAGGCGGAGGTTGCAATGAGCCGAGACTGCGCCATTGCACTTAAGCCTAGGTGACAGGAGCAAGACTCCGTCTCAAAAAAGAAAAGAAAAAAGAGTTTAATGTAATTAATCAGCCATCAGCAGACTGGTTAATTATCCTGAGGAATGGTGCAATAAATCATTGCTAATTATAGTCATCCTACAGTGCTAAAGAATGCTAGAAGTTATTTTTCCTATCTAGCTGTAATAATGTATCCATTTGCCAACATCTTCCTATCCCCTTCAACCCCATCCAGCCTCTAGTAATCACTATTACATTCTCTACTTCTGTGATATCAACTTTCTTAGCTTCCACATATGAATGAGAATATGTGGTATTTATCTTCCCTTGCTTGGCTTAATTCACTTACCATAATGTCCTTCAGGCTCATTAATGCTGCCATGAATGACAAGATTTCATTATTTTTATGGTGGAAGAGTATTCCACTGTGTATCTATACCACATTTTCTTTATCCATTCATCTCTTGAAAAACACTTAGGTTGATTCCATATCTTGGCTATTGAGAATGGTGCTGCAAGTCTGCCAGACTCAGAACTTACCCACCTAGACAGACCAAGCAAGAATATAGTAGGCTCCCCCATCTATTTCATTTCGAGGCATACCATGATAAACGAGTGAATGCCAAAGGTCTCTTCGAGTCAGATTATTCTTATTAGTATTTTGACTTCACTATCAACTATAGTAACCATGCTTACCTTATCTTCAGCATGTAAGTACAGATATCTCTTTGACATACTCATTTCCTGTCCTCTGAATATACACCCTAGAGTGTACTGCTGGACCATAGATAGGATAGTTCTATTTTTAGGTGTTTATAAGGAGCCTCATACTGTTTTCCATAATGATTGTACTAATTTACATTTCCACCAACAGGGTATAAGAGCTCCTTTTCCTCTACATCCTTGCCAGCTTTTGTTATTTTTTCTCTTTGATAACAGCCATTCTAAGTGAAGTGAGATGATATCTTATTGTAGTATCAATTTGCATTTGACAGATGATTAATGATGTTGAGTATTTTCATATATACTTGTTGGTCATTTGTATGTCTTCTTTTGAGAAATGCCTATTCAGATAATTTGTTGATTTAAGACTCCTCGAGGATATCTTGTAAGGCTACTCTAGTGGTGATAAATTCCCTCAGTTTTTGCTTGTCTGGGAAAGACTTTATTACTCCCTCATTTCTAAAGGATAGATTTGCTGTTACAATATTCTTGGCTGCTTTTTTTCTTTCATCATTTGGAATATATCATCCCATCAGTCCTGTAATATAAGGTTTCTGCTGAGAAGTCTTCTGTTGGTCGAATGGGAATTCCCTTATATGTGACTTGATACTTTTCTCTTGTTGTTTTTCAAATTCCCTCATGGTCTTCAGCTTTTGACAGTTTGACCAGAATGTGCCACAGAGAGGACCTTTTTGGGCTGAATCTATTTGGGGACTTTTGAGCATCCTGAATTTGAATGTCCATACCTTTCCCGAGACTTGGGCAGTTCTCAGCTATTACTTTATTACATAGGTTTTCCATGTCTTTTCCCGCCTCTTTTCCTTTTGGAACCCCCAAAATTTGAATATCTGTTTGCTTAACAATGTTCCATAGGTCTTGTAGGCTTCCTTCATTCTTCATTTCTTTCTTTCTTTATTTTTGTCTGATTGAGTTATTTCAACAGACCTGTCTTCAAGTTTAGAAATTATTTATTCTGCTTGACCTAGCCTGTTGTCGAAGCTCTCAATTATATTTTAAATTTCATTTATTGGCCAGGCTTGGTGGCTCACGCCTGTAATTCCAGCACTTTGGGAGGCCAAGGTGGGCAGATCATGAGGTCAGGAGTTCGAGACCAGCCTTGCCAACATGGCGAAACCCCGTCTCTACCAAAAATACAAAAATTAGCTGGGCATGGTGGCAGGGGCCTATAATCCCAGCTACTCAGGAGGCTGTGGCAGGAGAATTGCTTGAACCCGGGAGGCAGAGGTTGCAGTGAGCCAAGATCATGCCGTTGCACTTCAGTCCAGGTGACAAGAGCAAGACTCTGTCTCAAAAAAAAAAAAAAAATTCATTTGTTAATTATTCAGCTCCAAAATTTATTTGTGGTTCTTTTTTTATGATATCCATCTCTTTGCTGAAAGTTTTCATTCAGATCATGAACTGTTTTCCTGATTATTATTATTATTATTATTATTATTATTTTGAGATGTCTCACTCTGTTGCCCAGGCTGGAGTACGGTGGCACAACCTTGGCTTACTGCAACCTCTGACTCCAGGGTTCAAGCGATTCTTCTGCCTCAGTCTCCCGAGTAGCTGGAACTACAGGCATGCACCACCATGCCTGGCTAATTTTTGTATTTTTAGTAGAGACGGGGTTTTGCCATGTTGGCCAGGTTGCTCCCGAACTCCTGACCTCAGGTGATCCACCCGCCTCAGCCTCCCAAAGTGCTGGGATTACGGGCGTAAGCCACCGCGCCCAGCCCTGTTTTCCTGATTTTGTTGAATTATCTATTTGTATTCTCTTGTATCCCATCAAATTTCCTTAAGATCATTTGAATTCTTTTTTGGGAATTGCACAGATGCTCTTTTCTTTGGGGTCTATTATTGGAGGATTATTGTGTTCCTTTAAAGGTGTCAAGTTTTCTTGCTTTTTCATGTTTCTTATGTTCCTACACATCTGGTGTAATAGTTACCTCTTCCAATTTTATGGAGTAGCTTTCATAAGTAAAGACTTTTTCCTGCATATGTATCCTACAGTGTTGGTTGTGTAGGATGCTTTGGCTGTGGTTCTGGATGAACACAGTAGTATGATCTCCATGTGACTTCTTTGGCTATAATTAAAGTCAGCAGTGTCTATGAATACTTCAGTGGCCTAATATTCAGGTGTTTGAGGGGGCAGTGGTGTGGTTTTGCTGGAGGAAGGAGCTGGGTGAACTCTAGGGAAGTGTGCACTGGGCATGGTGGCTCTGCTAGTTGTGAGGCAGCATTGCCATCAGTGATGGGCACCAGACAGACAAGTCCTTGGTCCCTGAGGGATTTGCACATTGGTTCCCCATGTTTTGGGGGCTGCTATTCTGCTGTGATAGATTGCCTGTTCCCTGAGGTGTGGGGCACTGTATGAGTTCAAATGCTGGGGTCATAGCTGTACTTCTGGGTCTAACTGGTGTTGTGGCATTGCACCCTTTTGTGTGGACATAGTGGAATAACAGAAGGACCGCAGGGATGTGGAGACGCAGGGGCTATTGGCCCCCAGGGCAGAATGCGCTATAGCAGTGGGCTCTGTTCTCAAAATAGCCCTGTGTGGTAGCAGCCTGGGTCTTTGGGAGTGGGGCCTCAGTGTGAGTTCCTTCTGTGTAGCCATGTGGATTCTAGGCAGCTCCCTAGACTGGGTTTCAGGCCTGTGAGGACCACGAGGTCCTCTTATAGCTAGGATTGCAGGCAAGGACTGCACGGCACCTCTCACTTACCTTTTACCTGAAATGGGGTGTCCTCTTGGCTCTGCACCAATACTGCTCAGGTGCTTTGCTTCCCTCTCTATGCTGCCATCACCATGTTGTGAGTTTTTGTCACTCCTTTGCTGAACTCCAGTGTTTTCTCTTAGATACTTTACACAGCTGAGTGCTGGGCACTTCTGGTCAGCCATCTTGATGACCTCCACTAGAGTTTCTAACCTAGAAAGACGAGCCACCACAGAGCTCTTCAAGGATGCTAGGCCTCTCCTTCATAACTTTATTTCTGATAGCTAGGGTGAAAGTCGAGTCCCCTTGGCACTCTCAACATGTATAGATGAGCAAATCTTTTTTTTTTTTTTGAGATAGAGTCTCGCTCTGTCGCCCAGGCTGGAGTGCAGTGACCGGATCTCGGCTCACTGCAAGCTCCGCCTCCCGGGTTCATGCCATTCTTCTGCCTCAGCCTCCCAAGTAGCTGGGACTACAGGCACCCGCCACCTCGCCTGGCTAGTTTTTTGTATTATTTTTTTTTTAGTAGAGACGGGGTTTCACCGTGTTAGCCAGGATGGTCTCGATCTCCTGACCTCGTGATCCGCCCGTCTTGGCCTCCCAAAGTGCTGGGATTACAGGCGTGAGCCACCGCGCCGGGCCTAGATGAGCAAGTCTTACATGATAAAGCCACTCCAGTGTTCCAATCTCCCTGAGCCTTTGGCCGCCTTTCACTACAAATGACAGTCCGAGGGCCAAATCTAATTCCTGGGCTGTTTTTGTGTGGCCCACAAAATAGAATTGGTTTTTACATTTTTTTAGTTGAAATAAAATCGAAAGAAAAATAATATTTGTGACACATGAAAATGATACAAATTCAAATTTCAGTGTTTATAAATAAACTTATATTGGAGCACAGCCATGCTCATTTACTTACTAATTGTCCTTGATGGCTTTATTGCTACAATGGGAGAGCTGAAGAGTGAAAAACTGAGACTGGCCTGTAAAAACCTAAAACATTTACTCTTTGGCCTTTTACAGAACAAAATGTGCTGATTCATGCTCTTTAGTACACTAAGGAAATTCTGGCATTTTCAACCTATTCTAGGCCCAGGTATGGGTCCATATATGAATCAGCCAACCAAGCAAACTGTCAGAGCCATTCCTAGCCCCTCAAGCTCAAACATTACATCTCTGCTTGGTGGGCCAATGTGAATACATTTGGCTTGATCCAACTATATTGTCTTCCACCTTGACTCCACACCCTTAAGATCCATTTGTGCACATATCCCCCAGTTCTTTGTTGATATAAATTGGCAAACAGAAATTAGCAATTATTTAGGTGTGTATTGCACCCCCTCTTAGATCACATTTTGTACTTCACCTTTCATGTTCTCTTTTTTTTTTTTTTTTTTTTTTGAGACGGAGTCTCGCTCTGTCGTCCAGGCTGGAGTGCAATGGCCGGATCTCAGCTCACTGCAAGCTCCGCCTCCTGGGTTTACGCCATTCTCCTGCCTCAGCCTCCCGAGTAGCTGGGACTACAGGCGCCCGCCACCTCGCCCGGCTAGTTTTTTGTATTTTTTAGTAGAGACGGGTTTCACCGTGTTAGCCAGGATGGTCTTGATCTTCTGACCTCGTGATCCGCCCGTCTCGGCCTCCCAAAGTGCTGGGATTACAGGCTTGAGCCACCGCGCCTGGCCTCATGTTCTCTTGAGCCTTGAGTCTAGTCATAGGTCTTAGAAGTAAGAAGCGATAGGAATAGGTACTAAGGAGCATAGATGCCTTGCCTTATGGAAGGTCATTACGGTCTCTTCAGGGAAGAGGAGACTCACTTCCGCAGGCAGGAGTGAAAGGGCTGCCTCTGCGGACAAAGAGACTTGGCAGAATTTAGGGGTCTTAAAACCCTCAGCTTCACTGGAATCTGCTCATATGTCTCCATCCCAATTTTCAGGATCCCATTCCTCCCCAGTCAAAGCCCCAACTTTAACAAAAAAGACCCTGTGAGGTTAGAAGTTCAACTTTTGTTGGATTAGACTTTAGCTTTGGTTTTTAAAAATCTCAGCCCTATGACTATGGGAAATACAAGTTTCTTTCGGGGCCACCATTCACAGAAGCTTTCAAGTCCCTTATACAGAACGAGAGTTGGGAAGGTAAAGTTCTGAGTACATCATTCCACCCCAGCTCCAAGTTTTCCAGCACAGTGAGAAGAAATGAGCCACCCCATTACACTTCTTATTTTCACGAAACTGTTCTGTGGAAGCAAATAGCCAGAGCCTTTCCTTCTATAGAAACCTAATACAGGAAGCTACTGGTGATGGTCTGAGTGATTGCCTTGCCACTCTATGCTATGACCTATAAGTGTACCCTTCATCACTGAAAACAGGGTCATTAATGGCTTTCAATTTAATTAGAGAACCAATTCTAGAAAAACCAGATCTCACTGGCAAGATTCTGGTCTTCTGGAACCACTGTTAGTACCAAATTCTGTATCAGCAAAGCTGAACCTTTAATACATGAGTGCACGTACACACACACACAGACACACACACACAGTTTGCTACACGAATTTGACCTTCAACAATTGTAGTTGCTAGTGAAGCTCTCTTTGTAGGGCTGTTGTCTTTGTGCTTGATGCTGTAACTTGAAACCCACAAGTGCAGGAAGTCAGGAAAGGAAAATGGAGGTAAGGTTGGGGAGAGCATGGAACAAGTTGGAACTCATAAGCACAAGCTAGAGTCCACAAGGATGGACTGAACCCCATGTTAATTCTTTTTCTTTTTCTTTTCTTTTTTTGTTTTTCCTTTTTTTTCTTTTCGAGACAGAGTTTCACTCGGTTGACCAGGCTGGTGTGCAGTGGTGTGATCTCGGCTCACTGCAACCTCTGCTTCCCAGGTTGAAGAGATTCTCTTGCCTCAGCCTCCCGAGTAGCTGGGATTGCAGGCATGCAACACTGTGCCTGGGTAATTTTTGTATTTTTAGTAGAGATGGGGTTTCACCATGTTGACCAGGTTGGTCTTGAACTCCTGACCTCAAGTGATCTGCCTGCCTTGGCCTCCCAGAGTGTTGGGATTACAGGCATGAGCCACCGCGCCCGGCCCCATGTTAATTCTTCTTGTCTATGACCTTGGTAGTGTGGGTGTCTTGCTGGAGTCACGGTCCTTCATCATGGAGCTAAGCACACATGCCTGGCCCAACAACTGGGGAAGCTGAAGGAGGATCCAGGGGAAGGTGGAACAGTTGCAGCCCTGGTTGCTGTCTGATAAGTGACAACTGGTACAAGCGCAAAATGTCCACAGCTTCACCTCTACCCAGCAAATCCCCAACAAGAATGTCCCTTGTAGTTCACCCTAACCATAAAATACGGGCATCTAGGGAAAAGGATTCTGGGAAGTGTAGTTTAACCTGGCCAAGGTGACACATTACAAAGCCACCTCAGGCTATGTTTCAAACCTTGTTTAACCTCCCACCATCAGCAGCTGGAGTCCTTGACTCAATAACTTCTTGAGAAACCAACAGACGTTACCAAAGCAATCGCTGGAGGTCATTCTCAACACCCCCAAGAAAAGCACAATCTAGTGTCAGATGAGAAAAGGCAGATTCCTTCCAGTTAATGTGATCTGGCCTCAATTCTTTCAAAACAAGAACTTTGACAGAACTGTACTCAGGAGGCTAGCTGAATTACAACATCCACTCCATTAGCTCCTGGCAAGAGATCTCCCCTGATGTAAGAGTGGAGGAGGAGGAGGCTTCACCTCAGACCATGATGCCACAGAAAAAGATGTCTTGTGCCAGAAAGGGATTGGGCAGCAGATGAAAAGCTCCTTGAGAGCATTGGAGGCGCTGTTGAAGCGATGTCTGGAGGTCTCTATCAAGTCTGAGAATCAGTGCTGCTGCCCTCTGGAAGTTTCAACAACCACCCATCTTTTTTTTTTTTTTTGAGATGAAGTCTCACTCTTGTCACCCAGGCTGGAGTGCAATGGTGCAATTTTGGCTCACTGCAACCTCCACCTCCTGGGTTCAAGTGATTCTGTCGTCTCAGCCTCCCGAGTAGATGGGATTACAGCCATGTGTCACCATGCCTGGCTAATTTTTGTATTTTTAGTAGAGACAGGATTTCACCCTGTTGTCCAGGCTGGTTTCGAACTCCTGACCTCAGGAGATCCACCTGCCCAGGCCTCCCAAAATGCTGGGGTTATAGGCGTGAACCACCGTGCCTGGCCAACCCCCAGTCTTAACACTTATCTTTTCCTTTTACATTGGAATAAAAATGGCTTGAGGCTCCACCTCCTGACTTGGTGGCAGCTCCCCATCCTTCTCAGTATCCTAATCAACAAATTCCTGGTGGCAATTATTTTCCTTGATGGTATTTGGGGTGTCATGGACTCAGCTAAAAGACTACATTTCTGTGTCCTTTGCAGTTAGAGGTAGCAATCCAAAGGAAGTAGAAGTCTCTGGGAGGGAATCTTGGGAAGTCTCTTTAAAAGGAGCTGAATCACCTAGTGGTGTCTTTCCTCTCCCATACTTTTTCCCCCTCTTGATTTTTCTCCTGGAATGTGGCATGATGGCTGAGGCTTCTGCAGCTATTTTGTTATCTTGAGGCTTCAGGCCACATACTTAGGGTGGCAGAGCAGCAAGTCTGGTCCCTTATGATATTAGGGATCCCCTTTCCCAGCCTTGCACTATGTACTTCAGAGTTCTGCTATATGAGAGAGGAATAAATTACCTCTTTAAGTCACTGTTGTTTCTGACTGTCTCCTGAAGCTGAATACAGTTTCTGCCTCTAGAACTCTTGCTATGTGAGATAGTAAACATCCTTTGTAGTAAACAATATTACTGCCCATCAATACCCAGTTCCTTCTGATGTGGTTTGGTTGTGCCCCCACCCAAATCTCATCTTGAATTTTCACATGTTGTGGGAGGGGCCCAGTGGAAGGTGGTTGAATCATAAAGGCAGTTCTTTCTCTTGCTGGTCTTGTGATGGTGAATGAGTCTCATGAGGTCTGAGGGTTTTAAAAATGGGAGTTTTCCTGCACAAGCTCTCTCCTCTTGTCTGCCGCCATGTGAGATGTGCCTTTCACCTTCTGTCATGATTGAGGCCTCCCCAGTCATGTGGAACTGTAAATCCAATAAAGTTATTTCTTTTGTGAATTGCCCAATCTTGGGTATGTCTTTATCAGCAGCGTGAAAATGGATTAATATACCTTTCTACAAGAAGATTGCAATTTCCTGCCGTGTTGAACTCAAATGTGTCCATGTGATTTGCTTTCGCTAGTGACGATGTGAGCAGAAATGAGGTGTGTCCCCTCCTGACAGAGGCTATAAGAGCCAGTGTGTGTCTCACCTTGTTCCTTGTTCTGCCTTCTTCCTGCCATGATAACTAGAAACATTTCTTTTCTTTTTCTTTTCTTTTCTTTTAGACAGGGTCTCACTCTGGAGTGCAGTGGCGTGATCTCAGCTCACTGCAACCTCCATCTCTTGGGCTCAAGTGATCCTCCCACCTCACCCCCCAAGTAGCTGGGACCACAGGTGCAAGCCACCATGCCCAGCTTATTTTTATTTATTTATTTGAGATGGAGTGTCACTCTGTTGCCCAGGCTGGAGTGCAGTGGCTCGATCTTGGCTCACTGCAACCTCTGCCTCTCAGGTTCAAGTGATTCTTCTGCCTCAGTCTCCTGAGTAGCTGGGATTACAGGCATGCACCACCACACCTGGCTAATCTTTCTATTTTTAGTAGAGATGGGGTTTTGCCATGTTGGCTAGGCTGGTCTCAAACTACTGACCTCAGGTAATCCGCCTGCCTCGGCCTCCCAAAGTGCTGGGATTACAGGTGTAAGCCACGGCACTTGGCCTAATTTTTGTATTTTTTGTAGAGACAAAGTTTCACCATAATGGCCAGGCTGGTCTCGAACTCCTGAGCTCAAGCGATCCGCCTGCCACAGCCTCCCAAAGTGCTGGGATTGCAGGTGTGAGCCACCGTGCCCAGCCCAGGCTTCCCCCATCATCTTGGGTCCCATCCTAGCTCCTAGCTGAACCGTGAGGGACATGTAGTGAGAACGAGAAACAAACCTTTGTTGTAAGCCACAAGATTTTGAGATTATTTGTGACTGTCAATTTTAAGCGAAATTGGTCTGGTTTGGTATAAGGAATTAGAGGCTGACAAGCTCTTTGGAAAGGCTAGTGGAGTGGACTCTAAGCGAAGACTGCAAATGATTCCACAACATGAGCAGACTGACTCACCCAAGGAGCTTCTCTCTCCACCCCAATCAGGAGCCCCCATTGTGCACATCAGCTTCAGCATCTGGCTGCTCTGTCTGAGATCCAGGGATCAGAAAATCATCACTACGCAGGACAGAACTGTCTTTTTGTTTTCAATATTCTTGTTTTGGATTGAGTTATAACTTACTGTGTTAGTTCATTTTGCACTGCCATAAAAGAATACTTGAGAGAGTAATTTATAAGGAAAAGAGATTTCTTTGGCTCATGGTTCTTCAGGCTATACAAGCACAGCACCAGCATCTGCTTGGCTTTTGGTGAAGAGGCCTCAGGAATCTTTTACTCATAGTGGAAAGTGAAGGGATAGCAGGCGTGTCCCATGGCAAGAGCAGGAGCAAGAGAGAGACGGGAGGAGGTGCCAGGCTCTTTAAACAACCAGCTGTCACGTGAGCTAACAGGGCAAGAACTCAACACACAACCATGGGGGAGGGCACCAAGCCATTTATGAGGGATCCACCCCCATGACCCAATCGCCTCCCACCAGGCCCTCCTCCAACATCGGGGATCACATTTCAACATGAGATTTGGAGGGGACACACATCCAAATATCACTTACACATAGTAAAGTGTACAAATCTTTTCTTCTTCTTTTTTTTTTTTTTCCTTTGAGACAGGGTCTTGCTCCATCACCCAGGCTGGAGTCCAGTGTTGTGATCTCGGCTCACTGCAAACTCCGCCTCCCATGTTCAGGCGATTCTCCTGCTTCAGCCTCCTGAGGAGCTGGGATTACAGGCATGCACCACCATGCCCGGCTAATTTTTATATTTTTAGTAGAGATGGAGTTTCATCATGTTGGCCAGGCTGGTCTTAAACTCCAGGCCTCAAGTGATCCACCTGCCTTGGCCTCCCAAAGTGTTGGGATTACAGGCATGAGCCACTGCACAAAGCCCTCGAAACTTAATTGTACAATTTGATCATCTGATCAATATATGGACATGTAATCTGCACCACTGTCATCAGGGCACAGAACATTTCAATCCTTCCAGAAAGTTCTTTCATGCCCCTTTTCAGTCTCTCCCCACCTCCTGCTGACATAGTAGAGGCCACTACTATTCTGACTTTTATCACTGTTAACCAGTTTTGCATATTTCAGAACTTCATATAAATGGAATTATATAGTCTGTGCTCTTTCCTATATGGCTTCTTTCACTCAGGACAATGCTTTTGAGATTCATTCATGTGTTGTGTAGCTCAGTCTTTCTTCCTTCCACAGTTTGTAATTCGCTCACTTGTGCTGATGGACATTAGGATTGTTTCTAGTCTTTTTGCTGTTACAGATATTGCTGTAAACATTTGCATGTGAGTCTTTGTGTGAACATATGGATTGATTTCTCTTGGATAAATACTTAAGAGTTGAATTGCTGGGTCACAGGTTAAGTGCACATTTACCTTTTTAAGAAACTGCCAGTTTTCTTTTCTTTCTTTTTTTTTTTCTTTTTTTTTTGAGACCGAGTCTTATTCTGTCATCCAGGCTGGAGTGCAGTGGTGTGATCTTGGCTCACTGCAACCTCTGCCTCCTGGGTTCAAGTAATACTCCTGCCTCAGCCTCCCGGGTAGCTGGGATTACAGACGCCCGCCACCACACTCAGCTAATTTTTGTATTTTTAGTAGAGATGGGGCTTCACCATGTTGGCCAGGATGGTCTCGAACTCCTGAGCTCAGATGATCTTCCAGCCTCAGCCTCCCAAAGTGCTGGGATTACAGGTGTGAGCCACCACACCCAGCCTAGAAACTGTCAGTTTTCTAAAGTGATTGTACCCCTTTCTGGTCCAGCTACAAATGGAAATTCCACTTGCTCCACATCCTCTTCCCACTTAGAAGTGTCTGTCTTTTTAATTTTAGTCATCCTAGTGGGTGTGTGGTGGTATCTCATTGTGATTTTCATTTATTTTTACTGATGACTGTTGATATTGAACATCTTTTCATGTGCTTATTGGCCATTTAGATCTTTCTTTCTTTCTTTCTCTTTCTTTCTTTTCTTTTCCTTCCTTCCTTCCTTCCTTCCTTCCTTCCTTCCTTCTTTCTTTCTTTCTTTCTTTCTTTCTTTCTTTCTTTCTTTCTTTCTTTCTTTCTTTCTTTTTCTTTCTTTCTTTCTTTCTTTCTCTTTCTCTCTCTCTCTCTCTCAAAATGGAGTCTCTCTGTTGCCCAGGCTGGAGTGCAGTGGCAGAATCTCAGCTCACTGAAACCTCCGCCTCCCAGGCTCAAGCGATTCTCCTGCCTCAGCCTCCTGAGTACCTGGGACTACAGGTGCCCACCACCACACCTGGCTAATTTTTGTATTTTAATAGAGATGGAGTTTTGCCATGTTGGCCTGGCTGGTCTCGAACTCCTGACCTCAGGTGATCTGCCTGCCTCAGCCTCCCAAAGTGCTGGGATTACAGGGGTGAGCCACCATGCTTGGCCAGTGTAGATATTCTTTTATGAGCATAACTGCCTTTTAGTACATACAAGGCTAGTGACTGGACACTGGAATGGTACAGCCAAAAAAACTCAACACTTTCACTATCCTATGAGCTCACAGCAAACAGCAAATGGCACAGAAAGATGGTCTCTTTTGGTCTTCCAAGTCTCCTGCAGGGGCCTCTAATTAGCAGAGCTGAATCCACACCCAAAACCACATCTTTGAGCACATCTGGGAAATACAGTATCAGCGTTTTCATCTCTACCCCATGGGAGATAGAATGAGTGGGGAGAGAACACCGAGGACCAACCCCACTCATCCCCCACTTGAGTTAGCACTGCCTCTATTCTACACAAGGACACTGTCAGGTATTCTCCTGAACTGACATGGTAGCACACGACATGGCTTTAGGCCCCAAACAAGGTAAAATCACACTGAGTCACATGGCCAGAAAGTAAATCACCTTTGAATATCTCTTCTTTTTTTTGCTTGTTTTTGAGATGGAGTCTTACTCTGTCACCCAGGTTGGAGTGCAGTGGTATGATCTTTGCTCACTGAAACCTCCACCTCCTGGGTTCAAGCGATTGTCCTGCCTCAGCCTCTCCAGTAGCTGGACTACAGGCATGCACCACCACGCTTGGCTAATTTTTGTATTTTTAGTAGACATGGGGTTTCACCATGTTGGACAGGCTGGTCTCAACCTCCTGACCTCAGGTCATCCACCTGCCTCGGCCTCCCAAAGTGCTGTGATTACAGGCATGAGCCGCTGCCCCCGGCCTTGAATATCTCTTAATCCATCAAATGAGATGAGGGAGAAAGTCTCTATAGTAAGGAATTAATTTTACCCCAAAGAAAGGGCTGACTTTTGGCCTTGCTGTTGGAAGATAATCTCTAAGCCCTTGGAATATTCTGCCTGATAAGAGTGTCTCTATTTACATAGGGACCCAGGGCCATGCCAGATCATTTCTAACAGTATGATTTCCAGTGGGGGCTGTGGGCCACACAGTATCAGCTCCACCCCTGGAGGGGCTGGAAACTAATGTCGGTCACACATGTGGTCAATTACGTCTATGTGACTGAACCCCAGTAAAAACCCTGGACGCCAAGGCTCGAGTGGGTTTTCCTGATTGGCAACACTCTGCGTGTACTGTCCCACATGGGTACCCACAGAAGACAGTGCTGGGAGGAGACAGCTGGAAGCTTTGCACTTGGGACATTCCTGGATGCTTCCTCACGTGTCTCTGTCCTTGGCTGGCTTTCATCTAATAACCCATTTTATTATTTCACTCTAATAACCCATAACTGTGAGTCTGAGAGCATTCAGTGAGTTCCGTGAGTCCCTGTAGTGAATTGTCAAACCCTCGGGAACCCTCAAACCTGCAGCTGGTGTCAGAAGTGAGAGTTCTCCTGGGCCTCCCAAACCCTGCAGTTTCTTTGGGCAGCAGCGTGAGGACCACCTCCCTGATATTTGAGGGTCTCCCTCCAACACCACAGACCCAGGCCTCTGGTTCAGAGCCCTCTGCAAGAAACTCCAGACCCAGCTAGAATGCAACATAACATCTTCATTTCTTTTCACTGAATGTATTTATTTATTTATTTGACAGAGTCTCACTCCGTCACCCAGGCTGGAGTGCAGTGACACCATCTCAGCTAACTGCAGCCTCTGCCTCCTGGGTTCAAGCAATTTTTGTGCTTCAGCCTCCTGGGTAGCTGGGACTACAGGCGCGCAACACCACACTCAGCTAATTTTTGTATTTTTATGTAGTAGAGACGGGGTTTCACCATGTTGGCCATGTTGGTCTCGAACTCCTGACTTCAGGTGATCTGCCTGCCTCGGCCTCCCAAAGTGCTGAGATTACAGGCATGAGCCACTGCACCTGGCCTTGGATTTATCTTTATAGCTATCTTCTATCTATATTAAGCAGTACTGATTTTCCATATATGATTGCAGGTTTTAAAATAAATATGTTTAAGCTAAAAAGGGAGTTGATCTTTCAAAAGAGAGAATAATAGTACAGATGGGGTGAAAATATGTCAGAAGTTGGGAGTATGTGATGATTGAAGTTTGAGAACTATTGTCCTAGAAACATCTTGCACACACCGACCGGCACCACCCCGCCAGCAGGCAAACATAGCCGTCAGCATTTCCTGTTCTAAGCAGAAATTTATCTTCCCTACCACAACCTATGTCCCCCACTCCCCAGTGCTTCTCAACGTTTTCAAAAAGCGACCTGCAGTATGAAATGCATTTCATAGCACACTATCATGTATACTGTTAGATTGAGCCATATGACATTGCTAGTTTTATAGGTCAAACACATTTGAATATTGCCATTTTCAAATGATTCAATTTAATAGACATACTCAGGCTGGGCAAGGTGGCTCATGCCTGTAATCCCAGCAATTTGGGAGGCCGAGGTGGGCAGATCACCTGAAGTCAGGAGTTCGAGACCAGCCTGGCCAACATGGCGAAACCCCATCTCTACTAAAAATACAAAAATTAGCCAGGCGTGATGGTGGGCATCTGTGATCTCAGCTGCTTGGGAGGTTGAGGCAGGAGAATCGCTTGAACCTGGGAAGCGGAGGTTACAGTGAGCTGAGATCGCTCCACTGAGCTCCAGCTTGAGAGACAGAGTGAGACGCCATCTCAAAAACAACAACAAAAAAAGACTTAATCCATTGTATATATAAATGTATACTCATACCTAGATGACATCCCCTCCTGATCAGTTAGACATCTGTTCTGCTTTAGGTGGTAGGTGCAAATAATGAAATAATTTTAGAATCCCCCTGTATGTGCATAATATACATAATATAACATATATATGAATACATATATAATGTATATAACATGCTATATATTATATATACAGTCTTACATTTGAGATTAGTGATGCAGTAATAACATTTATAGTGATGCATTAAAACAATATGTTATTGTAATTATAATTGTCATATTCTATACATTATATATATTATTATATTACATACAATGTTTATGACATGCTATGTATATTATATATATACAATCTTACACTTGTTATTAGTGATGTACTAATGTCTTTTTAAAATTATTCTTTCTTTCTCTCTTTTTTCTTATGCTACTCAGAGCCCACTAAACTGATTTAGTAACCCATGAATGGGCTGTGACCTGAAGTTTGTGAAACATGGTTATGCAAGCCCTGTGACCAGGACCTTGTCTCTTGACTTTGGCATGACCCTTAAGCCTGGGTAGAGCTCTGGTCTAAGTCCTGCACTTCAGGGGCCCTGCTGTGGCCTAATCTGGTGGAGCCAAGGGCCTTTAGGAAGTGCCCACCAGCATCTATGCTCTTCTTGACCAAGTTCTAGATCCCTAGGACCCCTGAATTCCTCTCTCAAATTGCTCTGAGCCCATGTCGGGGCCTGCAAGGCCTTCTTGGTGGACACATTCCTAAGCCAAGAAGTGGCCCAGATGGTGGCCATATGTGTACTGGGGGCTGTGGATGGAACTTGGAGGTGCAGGCTGTGGCATCCACACTCATGTATGCAAGGCCCCTCCCAGTGTGGGAAGGGAGTAGAAGTAGGAAGGAGAGGGGATCCCTGTGATCTGGGACTTCCAAACCCTTAAAAATGTTAGGGGTGAGCTGACATTGGGTACCTGCTCCCCTGTGGGGACCATACCAGTGTTCTCAAACTGCCTGCAGGCAGAAGCCAGCCTTGGCTCTCTCTCTGGCCAGTCACCCAGCACACAGAGTCACCTGCACCCACCTACCACCATCCTGTCTGCCACACACTAGACTGGCTTCCTTCACTTTATTCCCTGCCTTGGCTTTTTTTATTTTTCTTTTTTAGAAACAGGATCTCACTCTGTCACCCAAGCTGGAATACAGTGGCTCAATCACAGCTCACTAAAATCTCGACCTCCTGGGCTCAAGCAGTTCTCCTGCCTCAGCCTCCTGAGTAGCTGGGACTCTAGGCATGCACCACCACGCCCAGTTAATATTTTTATTTTTTGTAGAGACAAGGTCTCACTATGTTGCCCAGACTGGTCTTGAACTACTGGCCTCAAGTGATCCTCCCGCCTCAGCCTCCCAAAGGGCTGGGGTTATAGGTGTGGGTCACCACGTCCAGCCTTTGTTTATTCCTTGAGGGCCCCAAGGCAGCCCCTGCCTCCTCTTTCCACTCCCCTGTCCCAAATGATCAGAGATCCTGGGGAAAAGACCACAGTGCTTTACTTTTTGTCTGAACAGAGGAGATAACTTGAGGGACAGTCCCCAAGGCGCCAGGCAGCCTTCAGGGGCGGGTAGGGTTGGGGGAGGTAGGAGACTCGGACCGGCAGCCCTGGCTCCAGCTTCATCGTCTGTGCCTTCCCTCTCTGGCCAGGCTCTTCGAGGGGATGCAGGAGGCTGGGCACGGTGAGCTGGCAGGGGGCTTGGTCTTGGGGTGCTCAGCGGGTTGTCGGTTCCTGTTTCTGATGGACTCACCTGCAATAATTCCGGCATAACCCGGACAGCTGTCTGCATTTGCCACCTGTGGGTGAAGGAAATGGTTCAGTCATGAGCTACAGCGATATTGATTCTTCTTGTGTGTTCTGGGGCTGGGGAAGCAGGTTGATCAACCCTGCCCCTAGGGAAGCTCAAAGGCAGCTCCATAAACAAATGACGGAGAAACGCACTGAGAAGCCCTGTAAGAGGCGCTTCCCACACAGGCTCACAGATGAGCCGTTTGGGAACTCCCATTATTTTGTATGTCACTTATTCATTCATTCAGGCACTAAGAACACAGCTGAGGACAAAGAAAAAAATCCCTGCCCTGGCAGAGTTGTCTTTCTATGGGGAAAGACCAACAGGGAGAAAAATAACTAAGTCAAATGTATGAAGGCACTACGTGGGATGGTGTTAAGTCCTATGATGGGAAATAAGGCCAGGAAGGAGGCATGGAGGCCCAGGAGCTGGGCTCATTCTCACAGGGATGGCTACTGGGGCTTCAATGAGGAGGTGACTTTTTTTTTTTTTTTTGAGACAGAGTCTCGCTGTGTCACCCAGGCTGGAGTGCAGTGGTGCAATCTCGGCTCACTGCAACCTCCACCTCCTGGGTTCAAGTGATTCTCCTGCCTCAGCCTCCCGAGTAGCTGGGATGACAGGCACATGCCACCACGCCCAGCTAATTTTTGTATTTTTAGTAGAGACGGGGTTTCACCATGTTGGCCAAGCTGGTCTTGAACTCCTGGCCTCAAGGGATCCACCTGCCTTGGCCTCCCAAAGTGCTGGGATTACATACGTGAACCACTGCGGCCCGCCAAGGAGGTGACATTTGAGCAAAGGTCTGAAGGAGGTAAGGGAGACACCTGGAGGAAGGGTGTTACAGGCAGAGGGAACAGCAGCGCAAAGGTCTTGAGGTAGGAGGACACAGATGGGCTCCAGAGACTCATCTGTGGCGGGTCCAGAGTGAGGGAGGGGGGGCCTTAGAAGCCAAGGGTACTTTAGAAAACACCAGCCACCCTTGCCTCCTCCAGCCCCTCAGCTCTCTGGCCTCGTCTTCTTCTACTCTCCCACAGCCTATCCTGTCCTGGCTACTTTGCTTCCTCCGCTGCTATAGCAATGGGCGCAGCTCATTCCTGCCTCCAGGGCTTGGCACTTGCTGCCCTCTCTACCTGGTGATTCATCTTCTCATCATCAGGTGTCAGTTCCAATTTCACCACTCCAGGGAGGGCTTCTCTCCCCACCCCTCTCTTCCCTGTCACTATGCTTTATTTGGCAAGTATCTTTCTCTGTATCCACTCATTCATGCATTTATTTGCTTATCATCTTCTCCTGACCAGATATGAGCTCCTGAGGACAGGGACCAGGGCTGCTTGTCACCACCATGCCCCCAGTATCACCCAGCATAGGTTTGGCACAGACGAGATGCCCACAAGTATTTGCTGTTGGAAAAATACATGGCCCCAGAGCTAACGTTCAGGCTCTGCTCTCACACAAACCTGGGTCCAATCCTTCACTGATTCTTTTTTTTTTTTTTTAATTAAAAAAAATTATTTGTGTAGAGACAGGGTCTTGCCATTTTGCCCAGGCTGGTCTTGAACCCCTGGGCTCAAACCATCCTCCCACCTTGGTCTCCCAAAGTACTGGGATTACAGGAGTGAGCCACCGTGACCCGCCAGCAAATGAATTCAGACTCTTATGTGCTGCGTGACCTTAGGCAAACTCCTTAACTCTCTGAGCCTTAACTTCACCACTGGGGTGAGAATAGAGCCTGGCGCAAAGTCAGGATCAACACACACATGTTGCATAAACGAGGCAAGAGTGCTTGACTCTCAGATTCAGTGGGGATTACGCATATATCAGGAATCATGTTTTATGATTGTTAGAATTCTGCCTCTCCCCTTAAGGCAAAAAAAGATGTGACTATGCTCATTTTCTTGATAAGGAAGTTGGACAAGAGAGGTAATGAAACTTGGCATTCGTTATACAGATTAACTGACAGCTTGTGTTTTATTTCACCCACAACATTTTGAAAATCTTTTTTAAAAATTAGTTTCTCTGCTTGTTATTCTGCCTTTCCCCACAACTTCCTGTCCCTGCGTTGGGCCCTGGGCCCCTTGCCCTCTAGTTAAGCATTGGCAGGAGACAGTGGGGTGGGAGGAGAGGGAGGTTTAGGTATCTGATCCCTACCACCCCTGCTCCCTCCTGGTTTGGTCACAAGTGAGGCAGTGGCTGGAACCCTCTTTCTGAGGCCACAGCTCCTGCCAGCAGCCCCACCCCCAGTTCCATCTCTCACCAGGCCTCCTGCAAAGCCAGTATCTCCTCTCGTCCCTCAGGCTGGGGGATAACAGGTCTCCATCCTTGCTGGTCCTAGGGCACTGCACCATCTCATTACCCTGACTGTACCTCGGAGATATCAGTCTATTAAACATTCTCCAGTTAACCCTTTGCAGGTCCTTCTGCCACCTGCCATGAATCTGATCAACACAGCTGTCAACATGTGGGTACCAAAAGATTTTACAGAAACATTAAACTCCTAAAAGAGTAGTTACTCTGGCTGCTCCAAGCCTCTATTCTTGCTGGATTGAGTGGGTGAGGTTGTTCCATGAGGCATTTAATCCTCAGGTGTCTCCTCCCAACACAGCCTTGTTTAACTCTTGTTCCCTGCCGGGCCTGGGTGCAGTGAGCTTGTGACTGCTGGGTGGTATGCTGACTGCCAAACGGCCCTTAGTCTCTACCCCTCCCTGTCAGTATCCATGTCCTTTGCCATGTGACTTTGCCTGTCCTCCTATCAAGAGGTGGAGTCTATTTCCTTGAGTGAAGCCCAGCCTTGTGACTTGCTTTGACCTATGGAATGAGGCAGAAGTGATAATGGCCAGTTCTGAGCCTACATGCATTCACTGTCTCTTAGACCCCTGCCACCACCATGTGAACAAGCCCAGGCTAGCTTAGTGAAGGATAAGATGATGAGGCAAGGAGCCAAGGTGCCCCAGAAACAGAGTTTCCTGCTGACCCACAACTGAACTCAGATGCAAGAGTAAATCCAGTTGAGACCAGAAGAATCATCCAGCTGAGCCCAGCCTACATTTTCAAACTATGGTCTTGAGAGCTCAATAAATGGTCATTATTTTAAACCACTGAATTCTGTGGTGGTTTGTATGGATACGCAGCTAATAGATACCTCATTTAAAACAAAATTGCCCAGGGACCTTTGAGAACCCAGCCCTCAGTCATAAGCCCCCTCCTGGTCTTGGTGCCCTTCCCACCCAACCCCAGTTCTCACTGGTGAGGATGATGATGCCTGTGATGAACAGCACAGCTGCGACCAACAGCCCCCGTTTCCGGAGGGTGTGTTCATCTGCAGAGAGAAAAATGAGGGGTAGAGTCAGAGGGGCCTTCACCTTTCCTTCCCCCACATCTTCCTGTGGATAACTTACCATAGAAGAAGGGGTCATCCTCATGAAAACCTGGAGAGGCAGACAAAGAGCAAGTCAGGGTTCAGCAAAGGTTTGTGAAGTGAATATAAGAATGGCAAAGTCAGGAAAGGGGACACCTGGGTACCCTTAGAACAAAAACCAAAATCCTCACCATGGCACACAATCTGGTTCCCATTATTCCTCTAATCTCATTTCCTCCCCATTCCCCTCACTCCCTGCACTCCAGTCCTACCGGCCTCCCTGCTGTTGAACATGCAGGCACCTTCTCACCTCAGGGCCTTTGTGCTGGCTGTTTCCTATGCCTGGAACACACTTTCCCTAGACATCCGCATGACTCCCTCCTTCACTCCCTTCCCAGTGGGGCCCTCCCTGGTTTTGTATATGAAATACAGGTTGACTATCCCTAATCCCCAAATCCAAAATCCAAAATGCTCCCAAATCTGACACTTTTTGATGTCACATCAGAGGTGTTGGAACCAGAGCAACTCCATCTCGAATAGGGTAAAATAAGGCTGAGACCTACTGGGTTGTATTCCCCAGAGGTTAGACATTGTTAGTCATAGGATGAGACAGGAGGTCGGCACAAGATACAGGTCATGAAGGCCTTGCTGACAAAACAAGTTGCAGTAAAGAAGCCAGTTAAATCCACCAAAACCAAGATGGCAATGAGAGTGACCTCTGGTCATCCTCACAGCTCGTTATACGTTAGTTATAACACATTGGCATGCTAAAAGACACTCAAATACCAGCACCATGACAGTTTACAAATGCCATGCAATGTCAGGAAGTTACTCTATACAGTATAAAAAGGGGAGGAACCCTCAGTTCCAGGAATTGCCCACCCCTTTCCCAGAAAACTCATGAATCCATCCCTTGTTTAGCATATACTCAAGAAACAACCATAAAAATAGGCTGCTCTGTCTATGGAGTAGCCATTCTTTATTCCTTTACTTTCTTAATAAACTCTATGGACTCACTCTGAATTCTTTTTTGGTGCAAGATCCAAGAGCCCTCTCTTGGGGTCTGGATTGGGACCCCTTTCTGGTAACAGTCTGACATGGCACCGAAAGGAAGTGCCCATTGGAACATTTTGGACTTCAGATTTTTGGGTCAGGAATGCTGAACTGGTAAGTATAATGCAAATATTCTAAAACCCGAAATCTGAAAGACTCCTGGCCCAAAGCATTTTGGATAAGGAATATTCAACCTGTACTCCCCAGTCACTCTCTAACCCTACTTTATTTTTCTTGATAGCAAGTTAAAATCAACTGATACATAATTATTATTATTTCTTGTTGTGTTTCTCTTACCACTAGAATAGTCGTTCCATGAGGGCAGAGATTTTGTCTGGCTTGTTCACCACCCTATCTCTGTCCCCTAGAACCTAGCCTAGCACACAACAGGTACTCAGTGAATATTTGTTGAATGAATGGATGAACGGGCTCTCTATGTGACCCATGGGCATATCATTTCCATTCATTCACTCGGGAGTTGACTGGGCAGGAAGTGGAGGATAAGATCACCAGGGAAAGAATCAAATTGCCCCTAGAAACAGAGCTCCCTGCTGACCCACAACTGACCTCAGAGACTTGAGTAAGTCCAGCTGAAACCAGAAGAACCAGCCAGCTGAGCAAACCCTAGATTTCCAAATTGCAGAAATGAGAGCTAAATAAAGTTATCATTTTAAGCCACTGAGTTTTTAGGTGGTTTGTATGCAGCAATAATTTATGCATTCATTTATCTATTCAGACATTTATCATGTGCCCACCCTCTGCCAGACTTGAAGTCATTTACTCTCCCATCACGTGTTTACTGAGAACTATTCTGTGCTGGGCTGTATTCCAGGTGCTGGAAATACACAGTGAACAGAAAATAGCCTGCTTCCAGTCTGGGGAGGCAATTACTGACCAGATGGCTTGAGGGTCTGGGGGTCTGTCTGGACATCTGTGCTTGGGGATGGTCTCTCAGAGAGCGTCGTGGTGTCTTCAGTGGGATGAGCTGAGAGAGTGGCCATCAGTGGAGGGCAGGAGTGAGCCATGGAGGCAGAAACAAGGGATATTACTGAGAGTCTGCATCTGGAAGAAATCCCTCTCCCACATCTACACAGCTGGTGTGCAGGGTCAGGCATCCCCCCTACTCCATACCAGAGGCAATAAGTAATGGCAGGCATTAAAATGCTGAAATAAGCATGTACCCCCTGGTTATGACTATCTGATCTGCCTCAATCCCTGAGGGACTCCAGACACCTCTCCTAAGATCTTCTGGCCCACACTATAATCCAAGAGATAAAGGAACTAAAAGGCAACACCTGCCAGGGACTCTGACCCAGCTACATAGTCTGGAGACACTTTTAAAACATTCTGAATATTGTCCAGGTGCAGCAGCTCATGCCTGTAACCCCAGCACTTTGGGAGACTGAGGCGGGCAGATCACCTGAAGCCAGGAGTTCAAGACCAGCCTGGCCAACACAGTGAAACCCCGTATCTACTAAAAATACAAATATTAGCCGGGACTGGTGGCACACACCTGTAATCCCAGGTACGTGGGAGGCTGGCAGGAGAATTGCCTGAACGCGGGAGGGGGAGTTTGCAGTGAGCCG
Source organism: Theropithecus gelada (assembly GCF_003255815.1). Classification (NCBI taxonomy): domain Eukaryota; kingdom Metazoa; phylum Chordata; class Mammalia; order Primates; family Cercopithecidae; genus Theropithecus; species Theropithecus gelada. The sequence continues at coordinate 44,703,234 of NC_037687.1, forward strand.
AGATTTCACCACTACACTCCAGTCTGGGCAACAGAGCGAGACTCCATCTCAAAACAACAACAACAACAACAAAACTATTCTGAATATCATTTCTGCCCCCAGGACGGAAAATACCAAAGGATTCTTCTCTTGAAAAAAAAAAAAAAAAGGGCTGGGCGTCGTGGCTCACGCCTGTAATCCCAGCACTTTGGGAGGTTGAGGCAGGCGGAGGTTGAGATCGAGACCATCCTGGCTAACATGAAACCCCGTCTCTACTAAAAATACAAAAAAAGTTAGCCGGGTGTGGTGGCAGGCGCCTGTAGTCCCACCTACTCGGGAGGTTGAGGCAGGAGAATCACTTGAACCAGGGAGGAGGAGCTTGTAGTAAGCTGAGATCGTGCTACTGCACTTCAGCCTGGGTGAAAGTGCAAGACTCTGCCTCAAAAAAAAAAAAAAAATCAGTACCTCCAAAGAAAAGGCCTCCCCCAGCACTGAGAAGTGCCACCACACCACATCTGAGGCCTCAACAAGAAGCCAGCAGGCAGAGAAGCTCCCTCATGAAACCCAAGTTCCCTGGAACTATCTCGGTGCCCCACACCCTAAATAGGAACTGGTAGCCAAGGATTACAAGATATTCAGGGAATGCATCGCCCAGAGGAAGGCATAAGCCAGATCAACGGCAGAGACCACAGGAATGCAAAGGACAGCCATATTGGTGTGCAGTGCTCATGCACCCTGGGGCAAGACAGTCTAGACCCGAATTCTGGTTCTGCCACTCTTGGCTGTATTGCCTAAGACAAGCTGAGTAACCTTTCTGGGCCTCAATTCCCTTTCCTGTAAAATGGGAGTAATGACAGTTCCCACCACACAGGATGATCACAAGCATCGAATGACTGAATATATAAGTTTAGCACAGTGCCCAGCATGAATAAGCTCTCAGCAAAAATCAGCCCTTGCTGTTAATGTTTGCTTAGCACTCCTTCCTCCTTCTGGAATAGCTCCCCCTTTCTTTGTGGGAGGACATTGCCCTCCCTTCCCCAGTTATAACCCAGGTTACAAAAGGAAGCATGTGACCTTCCCTGAGACCTTTGAAATCCCAAGTCGGGATATTGCGTGACAGCTAGGTACTATAGACTGAATTATATCCGCCCCACCGAATTCCGTATGTGATGGTATTTGGAGCGAGGGCTTTTGGGAGGTAATTAGGGTTAGATAGGATCATGAGGGTGGGGCCCTCATGATGGGATTAGTGTCCTTACAAGAAGACACCAGAGAGCTTGCTCTCAAGCTCACAAGCCCACCCACACATGGAGAGGACATGGTGAAGACAGAGCAAGAGAATAGTTGTCTGTGACCCAAGGGGAGCCCTCGCCAGAAACCAACACTGCTGGCACCTCGATCATGGACTTCCCATCTCCAGAACCGGGAGAAATGAATTCCTATTGTTTAAGTCATCCAGTCTGTGGTATTTTGTTACGGTAACCTAAGCAGATTAAAACCCTAGGTGAAGCCTGGAAGCTTTGAGCTAGGAAGCTCAAATAGGAAGGAGCCATTTCCTTCCTAGGTGGAAGAGAAGCAAAGATAGAGGAGGAAGAGAGGCCTGGGGGCTTTCATGCCCAGCCTCTAAGCAACCCAGAGGCTCAGCAGTGACAGCCATTTATCCTTGATGAATTTCTGTCACATATATCGAGGAACATGGACCAATACATAGAGCAACTCAGGTCAGCAAAGACTCAGTAAATTAATGCAGAGATGTGAGAATGCTTTATCAATTGATAAGTGTGGACACAGCTGCTATCCCCCACCCGCTACAGGTCCACTTTTGTGCAAAACAGAAAAATTCCCTTCTGTAAGGCACTTTATTTCCATCTGTTGTAGGATTGTTTTAATAGATTCTGTAAGAATGAGATGCTTTACTGCTGTCACTAGAAAACTGGAACAGTTATAAAGACCGACAAAGGGAATAGCATAGCCTCAGAGGTGGTGCTCTTGTTTAGTGCCCAGTCTGCACAACTGTACATGTCTCTCAGCCTGGGAGTGGCCTACACCACAATACTTTCCAGTTGGGGGGCTGCCCCTCAAACAAGGATCATCACACAGGCATTAGAGGCGATCTGTTGCCTTATCTCAGCTCAGTCTCCTTTCCCACACCTTCTGGTAATACTAACTCACTTGTCCAGAGGAAACCCCCGTCTTCCCTGACTGTTGGTCTGTGTGGTTCAGGCATGGCTGGCTGAACCTCTTCTCTAGCCCCAGGGTGAGGCACGAGACTCAGGCCTAACCAATGAGAATAGCTCATTTCTCAGGCTCTCATTGGTTCAGACATAAGCATGTGACTCCAGCTGGACCAATGAGAATCAATTCTAGGCCTCAGGCTAGAAATAATGGGAAAGATTTTGTTCTCCAGCCACCAGGTATGTGAACTAAAGTTAAAACTATGGGACCATCTCTGCCATCCAGAGGGGAGAAGTTAGTCGAGAATGAAACAACAGAACCAAGAGAGGGAACAAAGCATTCATGACAGTGCTTATGCGCCTTGATCCAGCTATGCCTGAAGTTGGATACTTCTAGACTTTCCAGAACTTATACAACCAATCAGTCTTGTATGCGTGTGTGTGTGTGTGTGTTTTTAAGGTGAATTTTCTATATTTTGCAACTGAAAAGCTCCTGTTCTAACATTAAGGAGATGTACAAAAAAGAAATATCCACAGGCACATTTTATAGCACCAGCCTCCGAGGGGAACTGACTGCAAGAAAGTTCTACCAGTTAGGGAAACACTGCATACTGCACGCTGCCCCTTGGGGATCCTTTGCTGCAAATTAGCTTAATCAAGACTCTCAGAAGTCCTGCCATAAAGAAACATGGTTAACTTTAACTCAGGGTTCCCCAAATAACTTTGACCACAAACCAAAAACATTTTTTTTAAATGTGTTAACAATTCCCCAAACAGGGGCACCGAGAAACATACTGAGGGAAATGTTGACCTAGATAGAGAATTAAATAAAAATCGTAGGCTCTTGCTCTCAGTCCCATGCTGTACCTGTTTTGGTGCTCTTGTGTGTCTCTGGATCTGTCACTACAGGCCCATCCATTCCTGTCGGTCGCTGGGTCTGGGTCTGGGTCTGGGGTTGTGGTGTTTCTATTCAGGTCAGAAGAGCAAGGAGGGAAGAAGAAGAAAGAGTGAATTGGGGTCGGGCACGGTGGTTCATGTCTGTATTCCCAGCACTTTGGGAGGCCGAGGCGGGCAGATCACCTGAGGTCGGGAGTTCAAGACCAGCCTGGCCAACATGGAGAAACCCTGTCTCTACTAAAAATACAAAATTAGCCAGGCATGGTGGCACATGCCTGTAATCACAGCTACTCGGGAGGCTGAGGGAGGAGAATCCCTTGAACCCAGGAGGCGGAGGTTGTGGTGAGCCGAGATTGCGCCATTGCACTCCAGCCTGGGCAACAGGAGCAAAACTCCATCTCAGAAAAAAACTAAGAGGCTGGCAAAACCTGAAGACGTCAATATACCAAGTGTCGCTGTAGGGATGGGAAGGGGGACACTCTCCTGCACACTGCTGGTGGGTGAGGAAGTGGGCACAGACACTTGGGAAGGCAACTTTTATTTTTACTTTTATTTATTTATTTATTTTTGAGACGGGGTCTCACTCTAGCCTGAGCTGGAGTGTAGTGGTGCAATCATAGCTCACCGAAGCCTTGAACTCCTGGGCTCAAGTGATTCTCCCACCTTAGCCTCCCAGGTAGCTGGGACTACAGGCACATGCCACCATGCCCAGCTAATCATTTTGTACTTTTTGTAGAGAATAGGTTTTGCTTTGTTGCTCAGGCTGGTCTCAAATTCCTGGGCTCAAGCGATCCACCCGCCTCAGCCTCCAAAAGTGCTGGGATGTCAGGCATGAGCCACCGTGCCTGGGCGGCAGGAGGGCAAATTTTAAAACATGAAACATGCATGTTCTTTGCCCTGTACTGTTTTGGATAAAAGCACAGGCTCTGGTGCCAGATTCCTGGACTTTGATTCCTGCTGCGTCCGTGACTTGCTGTGAGACCTTGAACCAGTTACTCAGAGCCTCTGTTTCCTTGTCTGTAAAATGGGGACAATGGTAATTTCTGCCTCTTAGGGTTTGCGTGAAGGTTGAATGAGTTAACCTACGCAAAATATTTAGAACTATGACCAGCGCATAGTCAGTACATATTCCAAGTGCGTTTGCTCAAGGAGGAAGGGACAAGGTTGCTTATTGTGGCACTGTGTGTAGACAGAAAAAGCTGGAAATGGCCAACATGTGCATCAAGAAGTGTGTGACTCCATGAGCTGTGACATAGGCGCCTTGTGAAATACCAGGCAGCAGAGAAAGCAAAATGAGTCTTTATTGCAGTGATGTGAGAACTTCCAAACATGCGACTGCATGAAGAAGCAAAGCAAGTTGGAGAACAATCATCCGATCTCCTTAAGCTCACACAAACACAGCACACAGTCAGTGCATTTTCTCCAGGTGATACACATGGGATATGGTATCACTGGGGACCTACCCCAATGCTAACAGTGGGGACCTCTCGGAGACAAAGGGAGAGAACAAGGATTGTGGAGGGGAGGTGACAAAGGGGTTTAGTTTTGCCTACAATCATTTCATTCTTTCCAGGTAGAATGTGTTTATGTACTACTGTGTCTTTAAACATCGATTGAAAAAATTGGGGAGCACCTTTTTTTTTTTTTTGAGACAGGGTCTTGCTCTGTTGCCCAGGCTGGAGTGCAATGGCGAGATCTTGGCTCGCTGCAACCTCTGCCTCCGGGTTCAAGTGATTCTCCCACCTCAACCTTTTGAGTAGCTGGGACTACAGGAGCACACCAATGCACTTGGCAAATTTTTGTATTTTTCTGTAAAGATGGAGTCTCACTGTGTTGCCCAGGCTGGTCTAGAACTCCTGAGCTCAAGTGATCCATCCACCTTGGCCTCTCACAGTACTGGGATTATAGGCGTGATCCACTGTGCCTGGCCGGGAGCACTTTTTGAATTATACTCCAAGAAAGCATCCAAAAATTGTTCAAAAAATTCAAAAAAGGGATCAGAGAAAAAAGAGATGAAAGGAAGAAACAAATGGGACTGGCACACAGAGGCTTTCTGGGGGTGTTTGCAAAGTTCTGCTCTTTGACCTGGTTGTTAGTTACATAGGGATTCCATTTAGAGTAAGTCATTACGTTGTAAATTTATGGGTTTTGTATTTTTCTATATGCACGCTAATTTCACAATTTCAAAAGTGTTTTGGTTTTCTTTTTCTAAAAAATTGAATGGAGTTGGCTGGCTGCCCCACCCAAAGTAAACCAGGGCATTCAGAGCTGGGAGCAGGGACTGAAATGGGCAACCAAAGACCTAGAGTGTCAGAGAAGAGGGGAAACTTTGCTTGTCCTGGTCCTGTCCCCACCCCCTGCCCCTGCGCTACTCACCATCAGCAGGCCAGGTTGGGGTCGGAGGGGTGGCCTGGAGTTCTGTGTAGGCTGCGTCTGGAGTCCAGAAACAAGGGGTCAGGGAGAGAACAGGAGAGAGAAAAAGAAGTGGACAAGATCTATGGATGGAGATGCCAAAGATTCCCATAGCAACTCAATTTTAATGTAACAGAAATGGCTTAATTAATCCAGCCATTTGCTAACTGCTGAAATGTGCTACCAATATGTCCTCTTCTTGGGGACCTTACGTCCCACAGATGCCACACTACAGCTCCTTCTTCGAGATGCTGGCTGCAAATTAGCTTTCTCAAGACTCTGAGAAGTGCTGCCTAAAAAAAAAGTGTTTAACTCAGCTTCCCAAATGCCCTTGCTCTGAGAAAAAGCCCCAGAACTTCCTTTAGGGACCATCCTTCCCTGACTCTTGGTCCCCTTTATGCAGCAGGTCTGACACCAGCCCTGGTGGAGGTTGGACATGGAACCCAGGCCTGGCCAATCAGCTTCCTATGCCTGTGGCCACAGTGGCCAGCTTAGGGATACGACCTGAGCCTGGCCAAAGATAACTCAGTTCTGGGACATCTGCTGGACTGGGGAAGGGAAATTCTCTTGCTGGGATTCTCAGCAGACAGGATGAGAGCCCCAGGCTTCAAGGGATCATCTTGGCCCCATGAGAGGAGACTCTTCCTGGAAATGAAGACAACACAGAGAAAATAGACCCAAGAGGTAGAGAGAGGTTCCTGATGGCATCATTTGAGCACCTAGATCAAGCCATGCCTGAAGGTCTCTACCTGGACTTTTTCGTTACATAAATCCATAAATTCCCTTGTTGGGTCCCAGTTTGGGATTTTTGTTGCTGTTGTTATTTGCAATGACAGGATCTTGATAGACATGTCCCTCTTTCCTCACCTGGGGCTGGTGTCGGGACCTGAATGTCCATGATAGTTGGGTCTGCTGAAGAAATGGACGTGGGATACTTCAACGTCTGTCCTAGGGAATCAAAGGTGAGAAGTCAGGAGGGAGCCTGGTCCCCCTCCTCTCACCACCCCCGCCCTCCACTCCCTGGTGAAACCTTAGGGGTCCTGTCTGCTGGTGGAATCACTCAGCTTTGACAGTATCAATCCATAATTCGGAAAGGGTTTTCAGCTATGCCAATGCCTGGGAACCCTTCTTCTAGGCCCCCTCCCCGCCCATCCCTGTGGGGTGGGAGAGTCAGTTTAGTCTAGTGAGCCCAGGTGCTAGGGTCAGCCCGGACCCTGGTTTCAAATCCTGCCCCCAACAACTTTCTTGCTGTGTGACCTGGAACAAATAAAGTCCTTTCTCTGAGCCTCAGTTGCTCCATCTGCAAAGCGGGGATAATAATTGAATCTACTGCACAGGGCTATAGATAGGGTGAAATGACACAGAGCAGGGAAACGGTCTCCCACACTGCTTACCATGTAGTCAGTGCTGGATAACTCCACTGCCCCCACCCTTGCCCAGCCTCTGTACCCTCCAGCCTGGACATCCCAGCAGCCTCCTCCCTGGGCTCCCTGCTCCTGTCCCTGCCCCCACAGTCTGTTCCCACCTACAGCCAGAGGGAGCCTGGGACCACCTGAGTCAGGTCAGGGCCTGCCTGGCTCAGAGCCCTGCCCTGGCTGCACTTCGCTCTACATAAAAGCAAAGCCCTCAAGTGGCCCATAAGTCCTCCTCCATCTGGTCCCATCACTTCTCCGTCCTCTCTTCATCCCACTCTGCCCCTTCTCATCCCAATCCAGCCACCCCACCTGCCTGTTATTCTTAAAGCACACCAGACAACACTCAGCCCCCAGACACCTGCAAGGCTCATTCCCTCATTTCCTCCAAGTGTTTGTTGGTCCCAATGTCACCTCCTCAGTGAGGCCCTCCCTGACCACCCAGTTTAAACAATCCTCATTACCTGTACTTTTCTGCAAGCACATAGCACCTCCTAGCACATGATATAATTTACTAATTTGTCTCTCCCCACTAGAGTGTGACCTCTTGTTTTATTCACTGCTGTTTCCCCAGTGCACAGAATATCTAGCACATAGTAGGTGCTCAATAAATATTTGTCAAATGACTGAATGAGTGTATGAAAATCATTTAATGGGCCGGGCGCGGTGGCTCAAGCCTGTAATCCCAGCACTTTGGGAGGCCGAGGCGGGTGGATCACAAGGTCAGGAGATCGAGACTATCCTGGTTAACATGGTGAAACCCCGTCTCTACTAAAAATACAAAAAACTAGCGGGGCGCGGTAGCGGGCGCCTGTAGTCCCAGCTACTTGGGAGGCTGAGGCGGGAGAATGGCGTGAACCCGGGGGGCGGAGCTTGCAGTGAGCCGAGATCGCGCCACTGCACTCCAGCCTGGGAGCACAGCGAGACTCCGTCTCAAAAAAAAAAAAGAAAATCATTTAATGAAGGAGAAGTGAGGGTGCTTTCAGTGGGGCGTGCACTCTGGGTTCTGGGGGCAGGCAGGACAGTTGTTTTCCCAGCTCCCCCACACACTATCCTCTGACACAGCGCACTTCCCTTCGCTGAGCCTCAGTTTCCTCATCAGTAAAATGGGCATGACAACAGGTGTGACTGACTGTCAGAGGCAAAGCCTAACTGAGCTAACACACACCACACACCACACTTGCCATGCAGAAGGGATGCTCAATGACCCCCCGCGGTTCCTGTCTTTCAGGAGACACTTTCCAGGCAAGGCTGAGATGTCACCAACTCGTTGGACCAACCCCAGCTCAACAGCTTTGCCTAACTGTGTAATGCCCCAGGACCCAGTGACCCTCTTTTTTGGGAGCCGAGGTTTCCTGGCCGCTGAGTAGAAAACTGACACCAATCTCCCCGCCAAATCAAACTCAGTGAGTTCTTCTTGGAGGTGAAATTGGAGGATGCTCAGCGGGACAGGCCCTGGCCAGACTCACTGGAAGCAGCCACCTGGGTTTGAGGTGTCCAAAGAGGGTGTAACGTCGCCCCGCCATAGGGATCCCCACTTCCTGGTGCCGGCTCAGCGGGAGGGTGACAGGGCGGGACAGAACGTTCACACACGCCAGCCACCCACCCTGCAGCACATGTAGGGCTGGCCTGGCTGGGGGCTCTGGGGCAGGGTGGAGGCCAGAGACGGGTCTTACCTCTGGTGGGGAGAATCAGGCCAACGATGGTGAGAAGACACAGGCGACCAAAGGGCGACATCTGTGGGACCAGGCGATGCTGGGGTCAGCCATGATGTCAGCGAGGCCGGCCTCTGGCAGCCCCCGGGGATCCTGCAGCCCCTTCCCTGCCCTGAGCAAACACCTCTGGCTTCCAGGACCCCCTGCCAGGGCAGACGGCTGGCCTCAGGGGAAAGGGGAGGGTCTTAGGTGGGGATATCAAACAGTCACCCTGCTTCCTTCCCCTGCAGGTCCCCAAAGAAAACAAGAAGCAACAGATAAATGGATCTCCCAGCAGCTGCAAGGGCCGGCAGGCGCCCCTGAAGCAGAGAAGCACCTCCCTGCGCCTTCCGCCAGGCGCCTATCCCTCACTGGGACTGACGCAAGGAGGGGACTGGGGCAGAGGAGTAGATAGGAGGCCTCTTCCCTCCCCCAGGGGCCCAGAGCCCAGGAGTCGGCAAGGAGGGGAAGGAGGAAGAGTGAGTAACGCCTCCTGCGCTCAGAGGAAAAAGTGAGTTGGTGTCAGGGGCTGCCTTGCAGGGATGGCGCGCTAGGGAGATCTGAGAAGCACTGGTCCGAGGGGGGTGGCAAACAGCTGGGGAGACTGAGGCAGGCCGGCGGGAGCGAGGCAGAGAGGCCCACTGTAGCCCAGGAGAGGAGGCAGAGAGATGTGGGCGTGGATGGGGGACAGAGAGGGGCGGAAGGGGTCAAACCCCTACCCACCTGAGCCCGGCCCGTGGGCAGAGGGGCAGCGGATGGAGGTGGCGCGCGAGAGGCACTTACGTTGGAGCTGGGGGTCCTGAGCCGGCAGCCTAGTGGGGAGAGGGACGCGGCGGTGGCTGCTGCGTCCAGGCGGAGGGTGTGGCCAGGGGAGCGCGAGCGGGCGGGGACCCAGACGGGCTCAGTCATTTCCTCTTGGGTTTCCTGGCTTCAGAGCCCGGGGTGGGAGCAGGAGGGGGAGCCGCTGAGGGCAACGGGGGGCAGGGGTGAGGGCACAGTGGTGGGGGAGGGTGGGGACGGGCATGGGGCCGGCAGGTCTAGGGTGAGTGGACGCCTCTGAGAAAGCAGGGGGAGAAAGGGGAGGGGTCTATTCTGGGGTCGCTGGAGGAAGGGAAAGGACAAATCCGGAGATGTTGAGGAAGAAGGGATTGGAGGGGGGCAACTCGGGGTACAGGGAGAGGAGAAGGAAGAGGGGGCAACCCCGGGCACGCAGGGGAGAGCTACCCCAGGTTCAGTTCTGCACCCCTACCCACACCGTGCCCCATAGATGAGAACACACAGACAGAACAGGAGAAAAAACCAAATGCACATTTATTAAGCTCAAGACAAGGACACTGAGGGCCCAGGGGGACGGATCTTCGGGGATGAGACAAGGAGGTGCAGGGGGACCGTACACGGGGATGCTGGCGGGGCTGGGCCGGGATGGACTCCCGGATCCCAGGAGCTGGAGGCCTGAGGCCCCGGGTCTGGGGTGCAGACGGGCTCTTTGGGGGATCATCATTGCCAAGGCCTGGGGAGGGACAGCAGGGTGCAGCGGCTCCAGCCTTGGGGTGGGTGGGGCGGCTCATTCCGGGGAGCGCTCCCGGCGCGCGGCTGGGTCCCCACCGCCTCCACCCGGTCCTCAGGCTCCCGCGCTCAGACAGGGTCGGCAGCGGAGGTTCCTCGGGCAGGTGTTACACGCCGCCGCCACCAGGGGCTGGGGAGAGAGGGGGGGTGCGTGAGCCACCAGAGAGGTGGAAACTGCCTCCCTCCCCACAGCTCGTTGGCTCTCCATTCCCCGGCACCATGGAAGCCAGACCCCAGGGACTGTCACCCCTGAGCTAACACTGAGGAGCTGTCTTGCCTTCCACACTCTAATGCCTGGTTTCCTTGGGGACACCTCTGGCTGCTGTCATGGAGTGAAACACCTGCCACGGGGCTGGCGGCCCCAGACCCAACCTGGGCTTTTGGGGCTGTCCCCCTGCCAGAAAGGGAGTCCCCATCCCCATTCCCATCTGCAATCTCCTCCTACACCCTCACTCCTTTCCTACACTCCCTGTCCTGAACATTTGGCTACAACGGGAATTCCCCCATTCCCTACCGGCTCCAGACCATCATTCACCTAGGAGAGACCAGAAACCTGTGCAGTCTTCGTCTGTGCCCCGGGTGACAAGGCCAACCCCCATGCTGCCCTACACATCCATAAGTGCCCTGTTCATGTTTTAAAATTCATTAAATAAGCATGAAACAGGTCCAGCGTGGTGGCTCATGCCTGTAATCCAAGCACTTTTGAGGTCAGGAGTTTGAGACCAGCCTGGCCAACACGATGAACCCTCATCTCTGCTAAAAATATAAAAATTAGCTGGGTGTGGTGGTGTGTGCCTGTAGTCCCAGCTACTTGGGAGGCTGAGGCAGGAGAATCGCTTGAACCCGGGATGCAGAGGTTGCAGTGTTGTAGTAAACTGAGATCGTGCCACTGCACCCCAGCCTGGGCAATGGAGGACAGAGCAAGATTCCGTCTCAAAAAAAAAAAAAAGGAACCTGAAACAAATTCCACACCAAATACCCCTCAACCACTGAATAACCCGTGTGCCCCTCCTGCTTTTTTTTGTTGTTGTTGTTATTGTTATAAGAACGTTATAGGAGACACAGAAATTCTCATTTCTGGTTTTTTACAAGTCTCCGGAAAGGCTGCATTTCCACTAAAAACAGGTCAAGATATTTTTACATAATTAAAATTAACAGCCCCAAGGAGTCAGAATCTTTCATCGACATGCTTGCTTGCCCTGCATCCCTCTCGTTCTCCCTTTACACCTTCCAGGCTTATACCCATTCTCCCTCCTCCACCCTGCAGGCCGTCCTCCTCCCATCCTCCTCCCCTTCCTTCCTGGGCTCCTCCTTCCCACATTCTCCCCGAACACCTCCATCCTCTCCACTCTACCCCCTCCTGTGCTTCCCAGCTTTCTTCTCCATCCTCACACTCCCTGCATCCCATATGTTCTTTTCCAATGTGAATTCTAAAATCTGCATTCTATTCATCTCTCTTTTTGTTATTTTGATGCAACGATTCAGAAACCTTCCCTCCCTCCCTCTGTCCCTTTTCCTTGGCTATTTCATCCTGGATCTGAACGATCAAGTCTGGAAAGCCTCTCCTCGTCTTCCTCAGTGCTCCCTGTCTCTCCCTCCTGACTGACAGAGCTCCTCCCACATGGGGCCCTTCTCTTCACAGGCCTGTAGTTTCCTCTCCTGGGAAATCAGCATGTCCTGGCTTTTACAGGCTTGAGCATTTGTTTCTGGGAATCTCCGTGGACTCTGGGACATGTCACATCTCACTGCCTCCCCACGGTTTAGCATCATCTTTCTTTTCCCTCCCTCCCTTCCTCCCTCCTTTCCTTCCTTCCTCCCTTCCTCCCTCCTTTCCTTCCTTCCTCCCTCCTTCCTTCCCTCCCTCCCTCCCTTCCTTTTTTCCTTCCTTTCTCTTTTTTTTTCTTTTTTTTTTTTTTGACAGAGTCTCACTCTGTCACCCAGGCTGGAGTGGAGTGGTACGATCTCAGCTCACTGAAACCTCTGCCTCCCAGGTTCAGGTGATTCTCCTGCCTCCGTCTCCTGAGTAGCTGGGATTACAGGTGCGCACCACCACGCCCAGCTAATTTTTGTATTTTCAGTAGAGACAGAGTTTCACCATGTTGGCCAGGCTGGTCTCAATCTCCTGACCTCAGGTGATCTGCCCACCTCGGCCTCCCAAAGTACTGGAATTACAGGCATGAGCCACCGCACCCAGCCAGGTTTAGCATCTTTCATCTGCGGCATTTCCTCAGCTTCCTAGGGAATTGTCCTGTGATATCTGCGGGCAGCCCCCCTGCCCAGTCCATCCACAAGACTTCCCAAAACCCTCCCAGAACCACAGTTTCTCACCCTCACCTGAAGAGGGAAGCTCGGACTTACAGGATTTGCAGGTTGGGCTGTGGAGGCAGAGATGAGAGAGAAAAGTAGAAAGAAGTTCAGTAACCATAGGCTTTGGGGAAAACACATGGCAGGCCCAGCGGATCCTGCCCCTCTGCTAGGGAGGTACCCCGAGGCCCCCTCCCACTCTCTGCCCACTGCTGCCAGACCTCTCAGACCTGGAGTCCGCCTTCCTGCACTTCACCTTCTTGCCTGTTGGGAGAGAGAGAGAGACAGAACAAGAAGACAGGACATAGGGTGTAGGATATGCACGAAAGCCAGCAGAGGAACCGGAGGCCCAGGCAGCCCAGGGACGGGTCACACTTACTGATGACGATGAGGATACCCAGCAGGAACAAGATGGTTGCCAGAGTCATGCCCACAGTCTGCACCGTGTTGTAGTCTGGGGAAGATAACGGGGGACATCGAGGCAGGGACAGCACCTGGGCTCCACCTGGAGCCTCAGTCCTGGCTCTGTGTTGCCCAGCCACGGGCCCAGAATCGCCCAGGGAGGCTGCGGGCCACGCTGGACCCTCCTTCAGGGGGCTGATGTGAGGATGTAGGGCGTGGGCTTGGGCACCATTAGCTCCCCTTGCCCTCTGTATCCTCTGCTTTCCTCCCCTGCTCTCTCACGCTGCACTTTCCACCCTGGATATATACATAATACTCTCCCTCTGCCACCTCCGCCCTGGCCCTGGTTCTGTCCACCATGGTCGCCCATCTGGCCTCTGCAGCAGCCTTCTCTAGGTTCTTGCTGGCCTGCCTGCACTCCCACCTCTGATAGCCACAAGGACCCATCAACATTTGAGTCGGATCTGGGCTCTCCTCCGCTCGGAGCCCTCCTCATCCCATTGCCCTCAAGGTAGAAACCAGAGTCCTCACTACGGCCCTCAAAGTCCCATAGGATCCAGTCCCTTTCCTTCTTGGACCTCACCCCACCTCACTCTCCCCATCAATCCTACTCCAGCCACAATGGCCTCCCCGCTGTTCCTGGGGTATATCCGGCCTGATCCTATCCCGGGGCTATCCTCTCCTCTCCTATGACTGGCTGTTCCTGCAGCCTGAAAGCTCTTCCTCCAAATATCCACATGGCTCCTTCCCTCACCAATGTCTGGGCTTTGTTTCACTGTGAGCAAAATCTCTGGCTGTCCTGTCCAGAATTTTCCATCCTCTCCTCCACACTTTCCAATCTCATTCCCTTCTTTACTTCACAGGAATTATTCTTACCTAATATTCTTGCCTAATAATATTCTTGTCTTTTTTTTTTTTTTAAGAGACATGGTGTCACTCTGTCACCCAGGCTGGGGTGCAGCGGTGCAATTATGGCTCACTGCAGCCTCCACTTCTTGGGTTCCAAGAGATCCTCCCTGCTCAGCCTCCCAAGTAGCTGAGACTACAGGCACACACCACCATGCCCAGCTAATTTTTAAATTTTTTTTTTGTAGAACTGGGCACAGTGGCTCATGCCTGTAATCCCAGCACTTTGGGAGGCCAAGGCAAGCAGATCACTTGAGGTCAGGAGTCCAAGACCAGCCTAGCCAACATGGTGAAATCCTGTCTCTACTAAAAATATGAAAATTAGCCAGGTGTGGCGGTGTGGGGGCCTGTAGTTCCACCTACTCGGGAGGCTGAGGCAGGAGAATCACTTGAACCGGGAAGGTGGGGGTTGCAGTGAGCCGAGATTGTGCTATTGCACTCCAGCCTGAGCCACAGAGTGAGACTCTATCTCAAAAAAAAAAAAAAAAAAAAAAATCACAATCATAGTTCATTGCAGCTTCAAACTCCTGGACTTGAGCGATCCTCCTGCCTCGGCCTCCCAAAGCACTAGGATTACAGTCATGAGCCACCGCACCTGGCCAATAATATTCTTGTCTAATATATAATTTTCATATTTTGTTTTCTTGAGTATCTGTCTCTTTTCCATTGAGTGGAAGGTCAGGAGGAGGGCAGGAATTCTTGCATTCCTGAATTCTTGTCTGTGTGGTTCATTGCAGTGTCTGCAGCTGCTTGGAGCATTGCCAGGCATAGAGCCTGTGCCCGCTAAGTATTTGTTGAGATATGAATTTATGCAGCACTCACTCTGTACCAGTAGTGGTCCAGGCCTCTACCCTCAAGGAGATGACTTTCTTTTTTTTTTTTTTTTTTTTTTTTTTTGAGACGGAGTCTCACTGTGCCTCCCAGGCTGGAGTGCAGTGGCGTGAGCTCGGCTCACTGCAAGCTCCGCCCCCCGGGTTCATGCCATTCTCCCGCCTCAGCCTCCTGAGTAGCTGGGACTACAGGCGCCCGCTACCGCGCCCGGCTAGGTTTTTGTATTTTTAGTAGAGACGGGGTTTCACCATGTTAGCCAGGATAGTCTCGATCTCCTGACCTTGTGATCCACCCGCCTCGGCCTCCCAAAGTGCTGGGATTACAGGCTTGAGCCACCGCGCCCGGCCAAGGAGATGACTTTCATATTCTAATAAAGCATTAAAGAAACAACCCCTCCAAAACAAGTCATGCGACTCCAGCTGGGCATGGTGTGGCTCTTCGTTGCCAGGGAGTCAGGAGGGCCTATCCCAGCAGAGTAGTCTAGGTTTGATCTGGGGCCCGAATAAGGAGGAGCCTTAGCCAGCCGTGTACAAAGCTAGAGGAGAAGCATTCCTGCAGAATCATGGCATATGCAAAGGCCCTGAGATGGGAGATAAATTGACACCTAGGGGAAAAGTATGAATGAGCAGAGGGGTGGGGTGGGGGCAACAGGAGGGTGTTCAGAGGGGAAACTGGAGCCAGATCTACCAGGCCTGGGGTAACTTTTTTGAGCTTCAATGCTATGGAGGAGATTTAATGGCACCAGCCACGTATCTTTCCCACAATCCTCGTAGGTGGGAACTATGACTGTCCCTTGTTTACAGAAGGGCCCAGAGGGACAAAGTCACTTGCCCAGGGCCATACAGCTAGTGAGTGGATAAGGCAGGATTCAAATCCAGGCAGCCTGGCCTCAGGGTCATTGCTTCTAAGATTTTCCTTCATCTGCTTCTCTGACGACACAAAGGCACCAGCCCAGATCCCGGTGAGACCTGAAGGGGGCTCAGAGAGAGGGTGAGGCACCCCCACTCCCCCATCTGGTTCTGCCCTCCACGAACCCAGCTGATGTGAACCACACCCATATATATGATCCTGTGGCCAGTGGCCCAGCACATATCATGTAGCCATAGCTGAAGCCATGTCCGGAGCGACGTGGGAACACCTGCAGCCACTCCCCAGTCCAGCCCCATCCCCAAATCCAACACTCACCGTAGTAAAATGGGTCAGGTTCCTCAGGAGCTGAGGGAAAGAAGCAGACAAAAAGAGAAAGGAAAAAAAAAAAAAAAACTTAACAGTGGATTTCTTAATATTTTTGAGGATCCAGATAGAGGGCCCAATAATTTCTTTGTGGAAGTCAGATAGAGACCCCTTGGTTTGGATGATGTGGCTTCATGGCAGGCCGCAAGGCTGGAAGAGCATAGCCCAAGCTAGATTCCAGCCCCTACTCACTCCATCAGTCAGCACCATCCTCTATGCAGTGTACAATCTACCCAAACTACATGGCAGTCCCGGTTCTGGACCCCTGTGGAGGTCTGATGCAAGCTATGGACTCATTCCCTGAAAAACACAGACGCACTCCCTCTTGCACATGATGTCACAAGGTTAAAACAGACCCCATTTCCACTGGTGGTCCAATGAATGTCTCAGCTTCCCCTAAACACTCCCTAAAACTTCTCAGTCACCTGAGGGTTTCCACAGGCACCTGCTGCTACTGCTGTCATCCACTCACTCCTGACACTCCATCCAGTACAGAGAAGCTGTGCTGATTCATACTCCTCCTCTCCTCTCCTCTCTCCTCTCCTCTCCCCTTCTCTCCCCTCCCCTCCCCTCCCTTCCCCTCCCCTCCCCTCACTTTTCCTTTCCTTCTTTCAGACAGGGTCTTACTCTGTCACCCAGGCTGGAGTGCAGTGGCACGATCTCAGCTCACTGCAACCTCCACCTCCTAGGTTCAAGCAATTCTCCTGCCTCAGCCTCCCAAGTGCTGGGATTATAGGTGTGCACTACCACTTCTGGCTAATTTTTGTATTTTTAGTAGAGACAGGATTTCACTGTGTTGGCTGGTCTGGTGTCAAACTCCTGACCTTCAGTGATCCACCTGCCTCAGCCTCCCATGGTGCTGGGATTACGGATGTGAGCCACCGCATCCAGCCCATTATTACTTATTTCTAAGACACCATCAAGTTTAAGATTCAAACTTGAGTCCGAGTGCGGTGGCTCACGCCTGTAATCTCAGCACTTTGGGAGGCCGAGGCGGGCGGATCACAAGGTCAGGAGATCGAGACCACGGTGAAATCCCGTCTCTATTAAAAAATACAAAAAATTAGCGAGGCACGGTGGCGGGCACCTTAGTCCCAGCTACTCAGGAGGCTGAGGCAGGAGAATGGCGTGAACCCGGGAGGCGGAGCTTGCAGTGAGCAGAGATCCGGCCACTGCACTCCAGCCTGGGCGACAGAGCGAGACTCCATCTCAAAAAAAAAAAAAAAAGATTCAAAATTGAGTTTGTAATGGTTTTCCCTTCGTGTGTGTGTGTGTGTATGTGTAAATATGTTTGGAACTCTACCGTGTGAAATGTCCCCATCCATTAGAAGACACATAATGATTTCAGAAATGTTCACATGTGGAGAAAATGTGTGTGTGCCTCTGGATTCACTTTTCTCCACTTCCTGCCTTCCTGGTCCTAATCACGTTCCCCTGCAGGAGAGCTCAGAACATCCTTCCCATTCAACAAGTTCATCCCGATGGCTCTCGAATGCCTCTGACAGTTCTTATCATATTTGGCCTTTCCTAGAGCAGAATTTGGCAGCAGACTGTCTGCCACATGGCGAGAGGGTGAGGGGTGCCAGGGTGATGCCTGATGTCATGGGTGCTCTTCTTCCCCTTTCCAGGCTCAGAGATGGATGGCTCCCTGGAGGTTGGATAGGGCCATGTGACTAATTCTGGCCAAGGAACTGTGAGTAGAAGTGCATTGTCACTTCCAGGCTGGGGCGTTTAAACATTCAGGAACATTCAGGCCTCCAGGCCAAAGCTCTGTTTCACTTCTAGCCTGATGGCCTGAATGTTCACAATGCTGACTGCTCTGGTTTTCTTTGGTGACTGGTCAACCTGTGATGCACGTATAGCCTAAGTGAGAAGTGAACCTGGTTGTCATAAACCCCTGAGACTTTTGGTACTATTTGTTACTGCAGCATACTCTAGCTGAAACTGACTGACAGAAGTGGCCCCAAAGCAACACCTGTTTGTTACCGCAGCATACTCTAGCTGAAACTGACTGATAGAGGTGGCCCCAAAGAAAGACCATGATTCACACAATGTGTAAGTTTACCCTTCCCAGGTCTCTGTCCAGTCTTCAAAGAGGATGTCTTAGGTTGGTGCTGAGGTATCTTTAACACCTTCCAACCCTTGTTAATCTCCCCCTTTACCTAAGAGAAAACAGGCCTTGGGCTCCGAATCTTCAGCAGGCAATAAAATCTAGGCAGAATTTTGTGGCATTATTTGGTTTTCTCCTTTATTTATTGATGTAACCAGCAAGGGGTAGCTCTGACTCCATTCCAGCCTCCCTGCTAAGCATCTGACGGGTATCAGTGCATTTACTCTTAATCTTCATAGCAACTCTTTCATATGGGTGCTATCTTCATCCCCATTTCCTGCCAGGGGGACACCAGACCCACAAAAGTGAAATCACCTGCTTCAGATTGCTCTTATGCTGCCTTCAATTTAAGGCAAAAAGAAGACGAATTTTCCAGCTGGGCATGATAATTAATGCCTGTAATCCCAGCACTTTGGGAGGCCAAGGTGGGCGGATCACGAGGTCAGGAGTTCGAGACCAGCCTGGCCAATATGGTGAAACCCCGTCTGTACTAACAATACAAAAATTAGCTGGATGTGGTGGTGCACCCCTGTAGTCCCAGCTACTTGGAAGGCTGAGGCAGAAGAATCACTTTAACCTGGGAGGCAGAGGTTGCAGTGAGCCAAGATTGTGCCACTGCACTCCAGCCTGGATGACAGAGCGAGAGTCCGTCTCAAAAAAAAAAAAAAAAAGAAGAAGAAAATGGTGAATTTTCCAGTTGTGATGGTGCTATAAAATAAAGCTCATTGTTTTTAAAAAGCTAATCCTGGGTTGGGCATGGTGGCCCACGCCTGTAATCCTAAGCACTTTGGGAGGCCAAGGCAGGTGAATTGCTTGAGCCCAGGAGTTTGAGACCAGCCTGGGAAACATGGCAAAACCTGTCTCTACAAAAAATACAAAAATTAGCTGGGTGTAGCGGGGAATGCCTTGTAGTCCCAGCTACGTGGGAGGTTGATGTGGGAGGATAGATTGAGCCCAGGACTCTGAGGCTGCAGTGAGCTGTGATCGTACCATTGCACTCCAGCCTGGGTGACAGAGTGAGACCCTGTCTCAAAAAATAAAAGTAAAAAAGCTAATCATTTGAAGGAAAAAAATTAAATAAATAGCAGTGTGAGGAATATTTGAATAAAGTGAAAATTGTGATCGTAATACTCAAAAGCGCCAAGATGGTGAAACACTGCTTCAGGGTCCCTTGTGCTCTATGTAAGTTTCCCCACCAGAGAGTGAGTAAATTTGTTTGACTCATCGCTGCTGTTCATCCTGACATTTATGAAAGGCTCTCCAAGTTTTCTGGGATGAATGAATGAAGGAATGATTATGAGGCGGTCCTAGGCTGCAGGAGGCTGCAAAAGGTGGATTGTCTCACTAGTCTTTTCCACACACCTGCCCTTCCCCAAAGTTATCAGGAGCCCACTGGGTGAGCACCTGTCCCAGAATCTGGTGTTCCATGCAGGAGATCCTCCTCTGGTCCCTGCTGCCCCAGCAACCTGGGCCCCCAGGCGTGGCTGGGCTAAGGGTGGGGCCAGGAGTCAGGCAAAGGAATGTGCACTACTCCTGGCCAGCTGCCAAGGAGATATCAGGAAGGAGGTGGTTGCTATGGTAACTGGGGCATCTCGTGAGGTGAAGAGAGGTGATAGGTCCCGGCATCCCAGGCTGGGTGGGGTCCCTTGTGAGGTCCTGTGTAAGATGCGGGTTTCAATCTTGACCCTCTCCCCTCCTTTTGCACCTCCTGCTGTTGCCCCTGCAGGACTGGCTTCTGGCCAAGCTGAGGGTCCATTTCAGGGACAGGGACCCGGACCCAGCTGTGCTCATGCATCCCTCTTCTGTTCACCCCTAATTCTCCCGCCCGTTCTCTGGCAGGGCGGAGGGAGACAATCTCCCTTCTTCCCCCCTCGCTCCCCAACAATTCATTAATTAGTTTCCTTAAGCAGTTTGCAATGCACAACATGCTTTTCCTCCCCCGGGATTTCCCGAGACCCGCGGTCCCCTCTCATGCTGTGACTGGGAAAGGGGGAGGCAGAGGAGGTGGGGTTGAGGAGTCTGTCCTCCCACCTCTGCCCGTCTGCTGCCATCGATCCTGTTAACCACCACCTCTGCAAAAAGAAGCCCTGGGCTCCCGCCAGGCCTGCTGCCTCAGCCCTGCCCCCTCTCCCTAGGGTGGCTTCCAGCCTCTGCAGCCCCCCCCCCCCCCCGCCCTGCTTCGGATTCTGCAGATATGGCTCAGTGCAGCAGCCCCCGCCTTCTGGGAAGCACGGAAGGGAGGGAGTCATCCAAGTGGAATTGGGGTTCCCTTCACGGCCAGGGGCTTCTCAACACCCCTGGTCCATCCCCTGCCCTCAGTGCTGGAGACCCTAGCTGGGCACCCGCTCCCTCTTGAAGCAGTCTGTGCCTTGCTCCTCTGCAGAAGCAGGCTTAGCAATGGGGGCTATTAGGGGGCAACGGTGGAAGTGGGTGTTCAACTGGGTGCATAACTGGGTTAATGGGTGTGGAATGGAAATCAGTGTGCGGCTGGATGGGGGCAGTAGGGGCAGTTAGGTGCATACCCAGGTACACCTCTGGGATTGGAAAACACCCCTGCTGTGGGCTGGGAAGGAGGGTCCCATCACCCCATTCCCACCCATGGGGGTTCACTGCAGTGGTTTGGGCCCCACCCCACACTGCTTCCTTCTCTTTCTATTCCCCTCTTCCCCCATGGGTCCGTCTCTCTCCCTCCGTCTCTCTGCTTCTCTCTCCATAGCAGTCTCATTCCCGCTATCTCCCAGGCTCTCATTTTCTCTCTCTCTCTCTGCATCTCTGTCTACCGTTCTTTGCCACTCGCCTCCACTGGGAATCTCTCTGAGTCCATCTGTTTGTCTTCCTGGGTCTTTGTATCTGTGACTCTGGATCTCCTGCCTCTCGGTCTCTGTTCCTTCCAGGTTCTCCCTGTCCATCTCTTGCTATATCCCTTCTCGCTCTCTCTTCCTTCAGCTCTCACTCCTTTCCTCTGAACCTGGCTGTCAAGGGTTTCAGGAAACACACACCCTAGGAGACAGCACTGGAAAGAAGAGGGACATGAATCTCCTCCCCTTCCCTTGCCCACCCCAGGGACCCTGAAATCTTCCAGAACGTCTCTGGCCGCAGACCCACCCGCTCCCACCCTGCAAGCTCATCTCTTCCCGTCTGCTACCACCACGGTGCGGGACCAGCCACCCGGTTGCCATAGCGACCTGTCCGAGCATCCCTTCTCCCGGGACTGCCACTCTCCAACCGCAGGTCTGGCACAGGACACCCGCCGGGGAGGGGGTGTCCCAGAGACCCGGAGGGGCGATCGGGGGGCTGCATTACAGGGGCCTCCGCCCACAGAAGGAGCAGACCTCCCTCCCCCCACTCCCCTGCCTTACCATTGCTGGAATCTCCCGACACCCTCTCTCCTAGGCTCTCAGATCCCGGAGCCCCCCTGCAACCCCCTCCCCAGACGACGCTCACCCTTTGTGGGGGTCTGGGTCGGGGTCGCCATGCTGGGCCGGAGCAGGGGGCTGCTGGATGCTTTGGCGGCGAAGGCGCGCTGCAGCAGCTGGAAGCAGGACGGACCGATATGGGGGGGAGCTGGGGGGAGCCCTGGCGTGGGGGGGCCTGCAGCCAATGGGGGCCCGGGGAGCCCGCCCCCGTGCAGGCCACCCCCGCCCCCGCCCCCGCCCACCACCGTCGTCCCCGCCCCTTCCTCTAGGGTGGGGCGCCCCCTGCTGGGGCCCAGGGGCGCTGGGCTTTCGCGCTGAGGGACCGAGACCGACAAAGTGCTGTCGAGAGGAACGCACGTTTTATTGGAAGTCTGGGCGGCAGGGGGAGTCTGCCGGGGCAGGGCTGGGGAAGGGGCGGCGGAGGGGGCGGTGGGCGCGCAGGTGGAGCGTGGGAGACGTCAGGTGCCAGGGGAGTCCTGTGGGGTGAAAAGGGTGAGTGAAAGGCGAGGGGGGAAGTCCAGCACCACCCCTCGCCGCCCTCCAACCCTGGCACTTGGCCCCCTCCCTCTCCCGCCTTTCCTTCCTCCCTCCTTCCCTCCCACTGCCATGTCAGAGCTGCAGCACCTGGCCGGATTCCATCGCGCCAGGTGTTTCTACCGCCTGCGGGTGGACAGACCTGGGGGGAACACGGAGATCGGGGGTCATCAGGAGGGGCATCCCCAGCTCCTGGGCAGGCGGGGCAACTCCCCGCCCTCCGCTTTCAGATCCAGCCCCTCCCTCTACGCAGCCGGGGAGGGCCAGGAAAAGGGGTCCTTGGAACCAGCCCTCTCCCCAAAATACCCGCAGTCTCCCCAGACTCACGGCGGATGGAGCTGCGGAAAGTTCCCTCCTCTTCATCGGGTTCCCCAGTCCTGGGAAGACAGAGGCAGAGGGACTTCGGGATGGAAAGGGGGAGAGGCTGCCCTTCTAGGAACCCCCAGTACAAGCCTCCTTTCCCAGACTGGTGTAACGAGGCCCAGATATGGACGAAGAACAGGCTCGGGGTCCGCCAGAAATAAGAAGCACCCAGGAGCAGCTTAAGTGCTTTGCAGGGGGCTTCCAAGCCGGTTAACAGTGAGTACCTCCGCGGATTTGGGGGCAGGGATGTGAAGTTGGTAAGGGAGGGATAGTCAAGGGGACTTGGCAGACTGTCATGAGATGGCCTGGGTTGGAAACCCAGAACCCCCCATCTTCCACTTGAGTGATCTTGAACAAAGTGACTTTACCTCCCTGTGTCTCAGTTTCTTTATCTGTAAAATGGGCTTAATAACAGCACCTCCCTCCCAGAGGAAGTGAAACCGTATCTGACACGTGGTACACACCCAATAAATATTAGCTACTGCTTATGATAATATCTATAATTGTTCTAACATATTCACACATTGTCCATGCTTTAAGATTTTATTTGAAGAGGAATCAAAGAGCTAGGAACAGGACTCTAAGCTAAACTGGGCCGCGTGTGAGATGATCTCATTTCACCGCCGTTCTTTCTTTCCTGCACTTTGTGTTATCACGCTTTGTGATTTTTCTATCTGTGGGGCTGTTGGAACCCACGGCCACCGCCTCCACTAGGCTGGGAGCTCGGCCAGGAAGGGCGGTAGGTTTTTTCCTCGCTTGGTCCCAGGGCCTGGCTTGGGCCGTGGTACATAGTAGGTGTTTAATACATAGTCGCTGATGGGGATCGGGCTGCGGGTCAGGCGGACTCCCCGCCTCACCTGCGGCGCACTCCAGAGCAGGAGCGGGCGAAGGAGGGCGGGGAGGGGCGTCTTACCTCTGCTGCTGGTTGAACTTGCACCGGCATCTTCTGCCTGTGGGCGTGGAGAAGTAGGAGAGGCTGAGGCTCCCCACCGGCGGACGCCAAGCGGCGCTGTAGCGCCAGCTCACCCTCGCGAGGGGCGGGACTTGGGGGACGGGGCGGGGCTAGAAGCGAGACCGTAGGCCGGGGAGCCAAGGCAGGGTAGGCGGGGCAAGGCCTGGGAGGGGTTGGGGCGGGGCGAGGCGGGGCCAGGGCGAAGGGGACAAGGGGGCGGGCCCGGGGAGCTGAGGGAGAGGCGGGGCCAGGGAGAGGCGGGGCCAGGGAGAGGCGGGGCC
>NC_037687.1:44726708-44749267 GCF_003255815.1 Theropithecus gelada
AGGGAGAGGCGGGGCCAGGGAGAGGCGGGGCCAGGGAGAGGCGGGGCCAGGGAGAGGCGGGGGTAGAGGGCGGCGGCTAGGGGCACTCACTGAGCACAATGAGGATGCCCAGGATGAAGAGGATCCCGGCGATGATGAGGCCTCCGATCCGCAGGGACTGGTAGTCTGTGAGCAGCAGAGCAGGGAAGGTGAGGGCAGGGAGGAGAGGAGGGAGAATAGGAGAGGGGTAAATTGGGGAGGAGGGAACAGGGAGAAAGGACCAGCAGGGAGAAGCGGGGAAATAAGATCAATTAAGGGGAAGCAGATATGGGAGGAGGAAAGTGGGGGACCAGGGAGAGGAGAGAGGTATATAGGAAAGGGAGGGAGGGGGCAGGGAGGAGGGGGACAGGGGGAGAGAAGATGGGAAACAGCAGAGGATGGGCCACGAGATGCTGAGAGAGATCCAGGCAAGAGAAAGAGAACCAGAGAGGTATCACATGGACAGTGACACAGAGAGACACAGACAGGGAAAGACGCAGACAGGTGGAATCAGAAAGGAAGGACAAAATAGAGGGAAGGAGAATGACAGAGATTTCATACTGGGACTCTGGAGGAGGGTGAATCAAAGGAGCAGCAAAGCCAGGATCTCCCCCAAAACTCTCAGAATTAGACCCCCCACTCACCATAAGTGAACGGGTCTTGCTCCTTTGGACTTTCTGGAAAGAGAGAAATCAGGGGTTGAATGCTTCCTGGGGTCCTGGACAGGGAGGGGCATAAGGAGACCACTGGGGGCTCTGCCTTGCTGGGCTGAGAGTCTGAGGGTGTCTAGGCAGGCTGCCCACCCTCTCTGGGTCCCAGCTGCCCCCCTGCACTGTCCCAGATGGGGCAGGGGGCACCTAACTGCGCCAGCTCCCTGATTCATGGCAGGCTGCCTGTGACCCAGTTATCCCACCAGGGATTCAGCCCCATCCCACCCCACCTTTGCCTGATCCGGGGCTTCCTCTCCCTTCCTCCAAATGCCAGCCTGTGACTGGACCCCACGTGGAGACCCTCAAACTTCTTGGTACCCCAGCCGACTCAGTCTAGGTTGCGGTCTCCAACTTGGTTCTTTCTTGGGGTTTCAGTCCCCGCCGCCACCCCTGGGGCTGAGGTGGGTAGCGGGCAGCCTACCCTGCACTCACCTGCCTTGGCCATGGTGATGAGACTCACGCAGAAAACCAAGATGTGGCCAAGAGACGCCATTGTCCTGGGGGGGACACAACAGGTTAGGCAGTGTGTGCCCTTGCTCTCCCACATAGGGCTTGAACCCAAGGGATTAAGTCAGAGATAGTCTGGGGACTGAATCACCGAAGCATTCATCCTCTAGCTTGGTGGCTCCCAGAAACAGGGGTATCCCCAGCTTCGTGGGGACACAGTGTCACCAAAATAACCTCCACGATGGGTTCACACAACAACACAATGTAGCAGGGACAGGGGTGAGACACACAGTCCCTGGGGGCCTCCCTCGGGCCTCCACCTCCCACAGCAGGCCCCCCGATCCCCAGACCTACCCTGGCAGGGCAGAGGAGGCGCTGCCTCACACAAACACGGAGCAGGAGACAGCGGGGCACGCCCAAGTCCCACCTGCCTACACGCCCGGCTTCACTGTGCCCCGCGAAATCCCAGCTCCCTGCCCTCTCCGCCTGCCGGCTCCCAGCCTGACCCCGGGTATAAATATCTCCCACTTCACCCTGGAGGAATTCGGCTCGCTCAGGCCACCATGGCAACAGCCTGCCTTCCCCCACTCAGGGGGTCACGCACAGCCCTGCCCGGGTGAGGCCCAGCTGCCACATCGCCACAGGCTGCCCCTGTGGGAAAGGCCACCCTGTCTCCTCCCTGGGCAGCAACGAGGAAAGGAAAAGACAGCCCTTCTGCCTGCCTCTGGGTGACATCTTTCACAATCGGATGTCAGGCAAGTGACATGAGGCCCAGGCCAGTGGGCCTGAGAGAGAGAAGACACTGCTGGGGCAGGGATGCGCGCGCACGCGCACACACACACACACACGCACACTGGGGCCGGAATGGACATGAACAACAACCTCTCCCCAAACTTCTGGTTGGAGCAGGACGTGGGGTGTAAACACCGTCAGGCATCCAGTACTCCTCCTCTGGGCCTCCGGTGCCCCCACACAGTGACGCAACCAGCCCTACACATGTGTGTGTCCGAATTCCACACCCTGCCAGGGTGCACACGCACCAGCAGGGCAGGGAGGAGTCGCCCACATCCCACCCTGCAGAACCCACTGCCCCAACCACACTCCCTCCCTCTTAGGTTGGCCTGCCTGGGAAGCCTCGGGCTGGCCACTACTGCTCCCAAAATAGGCGGCCCAGCCAGACCAGGGGTGAGGCCTGGAGGGAAGGAGTGGGGGACGCTCACCCCAATCGGGCTGTCCCCTGCTGAAAGAAGGCCCCCAAACGTCCTGCTGTGCCCCGGGGGCTGAGCACTTTGGACCCCCTGGCCCAGAGCTGGACGCGCCGCCCCCAACAGGCTCCCCTCCCAGCCCCACCCCACCCTTGCCCTCCCCAACCAGCAGCTGTAACTGGAGCTGGGGCTGGAGGGGGGCCAGGGGGCGGCCCCCAGCCCAGACCGCCCTGGCCCGCTAGGTTAACTCTCTCAGTTCAGATGGAGGAGCAACAGGCAGCCAGCAGGCAGGCTGGAGAGGCCAGGAGGACTGTGGAGGACAGGGTTGTGAACACACACACACACACACACACACACACACACACACACGCCTTCTGGGCTGAGGCGGCTGGCCCCTGGGAATTGGGCCCAGCCAGGGCCTAAGGTCACCCAGCCTGACTGCCCAAGAACCCACTGACCCCCGATCCCAGTGCTCCATGGGGTCCTTAACAGGGCCGTTTTAGAGGACGGGAGGGAGGTGTGTGTGTGTGTGCACGCGCGCATGTGCATGCAGTATCTGTTGCAGTGAGATCCCCAGAAATGCTACACACACATACACGCACACACATGCACACACACACACAGGGAATCCCAAAGACCCAGATATACAGGTACAAAACCAGACAAAACCACGTATGTATGTACATCCATAGAGGCAGACACACAGAATGACACACTGATAGAGAAACCCAGAGACTTGGACACACAGCCAGCACCTCTTTTGCCAGTCACAAAATACCAAAACAAGCACATTTATGTCTACACAGACCCATGCACACTCGTGTAGATGGATGACCCCACAGAGACACAGTCAAAAACATAGCCACACCACCATCCACACTCACAAACTGGCCACAAAAATGCATGTTTCTGTGAAGACCCACCTACAAATGGCCATACAGAAACATACAAGTATATGCACACCGCACATAAATGCATTCAAAGATGCATGGCCAAACATGGCTGGGTACGGTGGCTCACACCTGTACTCCCAGCACCTTGGGAGGCCAAGGTGGGAGGATCACTTGAGGCCAGGAGTTCAACACCAGCCTGGCCAACCTGGTGAAACCTCAGCTCTACTAAAAAAATTAAAATTAGCCAGGCATGGTGGCACATGCCTGTAATCATGGCTACTCTGGAGGCTGAGGCAGGAGAGTCACTTGAGCCCGGGAGGCGGAGGTTGCAGTGAGCTGAGATCACTCTAGCCTGGGTGACAGCACGAGACTCTGTCTCAAAAACAAAAACAAAACGAAACAAAACCAAAGGTACAGACATGCTGCCAGCACTCCTACACAGTCCCAAAGATAGGAAGGCCAACAAGCTTGTGTACACACAGACAGATTTCCATGGGCACAGATACACAAGCAGAAACACCATTGAGGACAACCCGCCACTCTCACACATACCCACAAAAGCATAAACACATACACTGGTTCACACCCTATGCTTGGGCAAACAGGCACATGGCTGGCCACGGTGACAGACGCACAGGTTGACACACTTGCATGTTCACACATTCCAAAACCACAGATCTGTATTTAACCCCACGCTTTCCTTCCCCTGAGCTCTTGTTGGGGACAACACACCTGGCGTCCCCATGGGCAGGCCAGGTTTACAGGTCCTGGTGACGGGGAAACCTGGAATCAGGCCTGGGTACTGCACTCCTGGTTGTGTGAACTTGAGCAGCTCTGTGCCTCATTTTCACATGCTCCGAAATGGAAAAATCACTAAGATCACATGTATAATCCTGGACAGTGCTCAGAGGTCTCTGAACTTGACATTGTCTTATCATTAACTTCATTTTTTGTTTGTTTGAGACCTGGTCTTGCTCTGTCAACCAGGTTGAAGTGCAATGGCACGATCATAGCTCACTGTAGCCTCAAACTCATGGGCTCAAGTTATTCTCCCACCTCAGCTTCCTGAGTAGCTGGGACTACAGGCGTGCGACACCATGCCTGGCTAATTTTTTTATTTTTTGTACGGTCGGGGTTTCACTATGTTGCCCACTATGTTGTCTTGAACTCCTGGCCTCAAGCCATCCTCCCACTTCAGCCTGCCAACGTGTGGGATTATAGACATGAGCCACTGTGCTTGGCCCATTATTATTGTCCTTGTCATCCTCCTCCTTGTGAACTGAACCGCTGGGCTGGGCACTCTATGAGAGTGGGTTCCAATCCCTCTGTGTCCCTGGCACTCAACTCTCCAACTTCACTTTCAGGGACTTTGTTTATCATACCTGAGAGTCAGCAGAGGAAACCAACAGCTGAAGGGCATGGCTCAAACCACAAGCTGCTGGGGTCTGCTCCTCTAGGACCTGGATCCGGAGCCCACCCCCAAGCCTGCCGACCACTGAGGGATGCCCACCTTGTGCTGAACCCCAAAAGAATGAGTTGCCTCCATCACCTGAGTCCTCTCCACAACTGGGAAGTAGGTGCCACGATTGTCCCCATTTTACAGATAGGAAAACTGAGGCCACACAGGACTGGGCCTGCAACCCAGATCTGCATGACCTCCAAGCTGTTAAGCCCCCTTATCCTCCAACGAGGCTTCTGGGTGTGGGCGTCAGAGTCGAGAGAGCCTGCATGCATTCCGCAATCACAGGGTGAGTCTCGGCCTCAGGTGATAAGGTGGTACAGCCTAGGGGTTAGGTTTAGAGCTGAACAGAGCCAGGAAAGTAATCACATAACTGCCCTGTGCCTTAGTTTCCCCATCTGTAAAGCAAGGATAGCAGTACTGCCCATCTCACAGGGTGGCTGTGAAGGCTGAGTGAGTATAAACATTACTACTATTTCATGTTAGCTAACAAGTGTCACTTACTTATTTTTCTTATTTAGTGGACAGAATCTATCCAAATGACTGAAAGCTTAGTCCAGATTAAAACAACCAATTATCCATCTATCCATGAACTCTCATCTCCAAAGAAAAACCTGGAGCAGCCCTGGGGCTGGATGCCTGGGTCTGAATCCTGGCTGTGCCCTCAGCTGGGTAACGTGGAGTTCAGGTTCCCTGACCTGTCTCCACTTCCTCCAGCTGTAAAGTGGTGGTGATAACAGCACCAACTTCAGAGGGCTTTGGCAAGATCAGAATGAGTTAATAGATGAGCTTTTAGGACAAGGCCAGGCTCAGAGTAGACGCTGAAGAAGGGGTGGCATCATCATCGTCATCATCATCATCTTCTTCACCATCATCATCTTCATCATCGTCATCATCATCATCTTCTTCACCATCATCATCTTCTTCATCATCATCATCATCTTCTTCACCATCATCATCTTCATCATCGTCATCATCATCATCTTCTTCACCATCATCATCATCTTCATCATCATTGTCATCATCATCATTATGTCCTCGGGTTGGTGCCACCCCCCCAGTGGGTGTTGGGCACTCGAGGGTTAATTTCAGAGTAGGGGAGGGAGGCTGTGGGCTTGGGGCAGGGCAGAGGTCCTGCCGAGTGTGACCACCAGAGGGAGCAGCTGGACCTGAACTGGCCCCACTGACAGCGCCCAATGCACCCTCCTGGAGCCAGGGGAGGGGGCTGGCGGAGAGTGGCCAGGAAGGGATGTCCCCAGCCCCCAGGGGCCTCTCCTCCCACCCCGCTCCAGTCTGCAGAGCCATCCGGTCCCCACCCTGGTGACATCGTCCTCCTGCTCCCGCAATAGGGTTGAGTGGGGAATCTGGGGAGGGGGCTGGCGTGAGTGGTGGGACGGCTCCAGCCCTTGGTGGCCCCTCCCCCTCCTGTGGGGCTGCCCAGTCCCTTCCCCAAGGCCGACCTTCTCATGGCCTCTGACCCCCTCCTCCTTCCCACCCTACTCTGCCGGGTGCATCGGGTGTCCAGTAAACCCCTTTCCCAAACCTTCAGGGAGAAGGGACGTGGGAGGAGGCAAAGAAACTACAGGCAGGGAGCTGGAAGGGGGGGGGAAGGAGACAAGAAATCAAGACACCAGGCAGCGAGACGCACACACTCACATACGCTCACACACATAGAGGCCAACAGACAGACAGCTACCCAAAGCCTGAAAGACTGACAGCAACACAGAAAAAGAGAAACGCACAGAAAGAGAGACAAAGACAGAAATAGAAACAGACTAACACGCAGAGTCAGAAATACAGAGACAGAAAGACAGGGAGAAAGAGAAACAGAAAATTAGACACCAAAGAGATACGAACAGGGAGGAAGGCCGACTGAAGGAAAGACGGAGAAGAGGAGAGAGAAGCCAGGGCCAAGCGTGCCAGCAGGCGGATGGAGGGCGGCCTGGTGGAGGAGGAGACATAGTGGCCTAGGCTGAGCTGGGTGGGCCGGGAGAAGCGGGTGCCTCAGCGCGGGGGTGGGGGCATGGGAGGGGCAGGCATTCTGCTGCTGCTGCTGGCCGGGGCGGGGGTGATGGTGGCCTGGAGGCCCCCAAAGGGAAAGTGTCCCTTGCGCTGTTCCTGCTCCAAAGACAGCGCCCTGTGTGAGGGATCCCCGGACCTGCCTGTCAGCTTCTCTCCAAACCTGCTGTCACTGTGAGTGTCCAGCCCTCTGCACACCCAAAAGTGGAGATGGAAGTCCTGGGACCCCAGAGGTCGGGATGTGGTGCTGAGTCCCCAGGGAAACAGGGGCCCATCAGGATCTCAGGAGATGGGCAGCAAAGGCTGTCGGGATGCCATGAAGAGGAGTGCTGGCATCTGGGAGGGAGCAGAGGGAAACCCCAGAGGGCAGGAACAGCATTTGGGGCCCAGGAAGAGGGTTGAGTGCTGTCAGGGTCCTCGTCAAGCCAGGAGGGCAAATGCCTGCCTCCTCTGGCATGCAGGGGAGACACACCCAGGGTCAGGGTGGCACGCTGGGGTCTCCTGGATGGCAGAAGGCTCTGGTTTGGGACTGGAGCATTGCTGTGGTGTCCCCCTCACCTACCACTGCCCACATCCCCAGCTCATTCGTCAGGACTGGAGTCACCCAGCTGAAAGCCGGCAGCTTCCTGAGAATTCCGTCTCTGCACCTGCTGTGAGTGGGGCCTGGCTGGGCCGACAACCAGCGCAAGGGAGTGGGCGGTCATGCACATGTGTGGGAATAAATGCTCACACAGATGTTAGGTGGGTGTTCATGCACGTGTGTGGGGGTGTGTGCACACGTGCGTGCAAAAGCATTTGTGTCCATGCACATACTCACACCTGCGTGCCCATGCCTGTGTGGGCTGAGGGTGGAGGCCAGGGTTAAAATGTCAGATGGAGCCCACAACTCCGGGAAAATTTTTTTCTTGCCCCCTTGCCAGCCTCTTCACCTCCAACTCTTTCTCCGTGATTGAGGACGATGCGTTTGCGGGCCTGTCCCACCTGCAGTACCTGTGAGTGAGGCCAGGGGATGGAGGCAGGTGGGCCTGGGAGAAGGAAGGACCCTTCTGTGGCTCCCAGAGTAGGGGGAGATGGGAGCTGTGGCCCTGAGGAGAAGGTGTTTGGACATCATGGTGGGATGATGTTGATAAAAATGGTGAACCCAGTGGTGGTGATGATTTGGGTGATACTGACAAAGTTCTCAGGGCTGGTGTTAATGTTGCTTATCAGTGTTGATTATCACCTCATTTCTCTGCTTCAAGATCTACAAAGAGCCCAGTTAACCAGAGCCTGGTTCTGGCTCTACCTGACTCATGGGAGCCCAGGGAGGGTGTAAAGAAGTCAGAGACAAGAGACGTTTCAAATGACCAGGAAATAACTCTGAATTAGGTAGTGGTGGTGATACTGTGGGATTGGGTAGTGGTGGTGATGGTGGCGGCGGTGGCAGTGACAGCATGACAGTGCTGGCGTTTATGTTGGTCATGGCGTTGATGATAATAGCAGTGGTGATGACCCTGTTGCTGCTGTTGATGTGGGGTTGGTGGCCTTATTGATGATGATGGAGTGGGGATGATGTTGGTAAAAATGGTAGCCCCAGTGGTGATGATGCTCTGGATGAAATTGATGATGAAGTTCTTGGGGCTTGTGTCTGTGATCATTATCAATGTTGTGGGGTGGACCATTACAGTATTGGTGTTGACGTTGGTGATGGCTGTGGGTAGGATGTTGGGGTTGGTATGAATGGCAATGTTGTTGGTACTGGGTTGGTGATGATGGTGAAGGTGTTGGTATTTATGGAAACGCTGGCAGCGGTAGTACCGGTGGTGGGCGAATGTGTGCATCTTGGGTATAAGGGAGAGGTTGTTGGTGTTGGCAGTGTTGGTGGTGCTCATGCTGATGTGTGTGATAGTGCAGCATTGGAGATGAGGGTGGCAATCTTTTTGGTGTTGATCATGAAAGTTGTGCTGTTGGTGATGATTACCGGTGTTGTTGGTATGGAGTTTGGTAATGATTATATTGGTGTTGGTGTTGATGGGAGTGGGTGGTGACGTTGTTATTGGTGACAATGATGCTAGTGTTGGTGATGATAGTGGCAAGGTATAATGTTGGGGATAGCAGCAGTTACTGGTCCTGGGTTTGATAATGGTAATACAGACATGGGTGTTGGGGATGCTGGCATTGGGTTGGTCATTACGGATGATGCTGGAGGTAATGTGGTGGTCTGGGTGCTAGCACTGGTGGTGATGATGGTGGTGGCAGGGTATGGTGTTGGGGATAATGGCAGTTATTGGTCCTGGGATTGATGACGGTGATAAAGACATGGGTGTTGGGGATGCTGGCATTGGTGTTGATCATTCCTAATGATGCTGGAGGTGTTGGTGGTGATTTGGGTGTTAGCACTGGTGATGGTGATTGTGCTGGTGGCGGCAGGGCAAAGTTCACAGTGAAACTGGCATTGACTATGGGGCCAGTTTCGTGGCTTCTAGAATTGACGGCTGGGACTTTGGCAAGGAGAGGTTTTTGAGAGGCTTTCCTTGGGATTGTCCATGGTATTGGAAGAGAATTCAGCACCTTCCAGTGGGCCTATGGCTTTCATGGGGTGCATTCCCTGAAGCTCAGTGGGCCTCCCCCTGACCCCAGCTTCCCTCCACAGCTTCATCGAGGACAATGAGATTGGCTCCATCTCTAAGAATGCCCTCAGAGGACTTCGCTCGCTTACACACCTGTGCGTGCCTCCACTGCCCCAGCCCTCCATGAAAGGCACCCACACTCCACCCCCCAGGGGACACAGGGTATCCTCGTGGCTGCTGACGGTGCCTTCTCTTCCTCCACCAGAAGCCTGGCCAATAACCACCTGGAGGCCCTCCCCAGATTCCTGTTCCGAGGCCTGGAGACCCTTACTCACGTGTGAGGCTCATGGGGGCTGGGAATGTGGGGGTTGGGGAATGTTTGTGTCATAGGGGCATCCATGCCCACTTCTGGTTGGCGTGCTTGCATTTGGCTGCAGTTGTTCTTACGTATTTTTCTCACCACTATGGAGCCCCATCTCTGGGGACACTTGCCTGGGGTCGGGCAGGAGCATGGCCCCCAGGGTATGGAAGCGGGGTCGCAGCCCCTTCCCGGCCTCTTGCCCCAGGGACCTCCGTGGGAACCCGTTCCAGTGTGACTGCCGCGTCCTCTGGCTCCTGCAGTGGATGCCCACCGTGAACGCCAGCGTGGGGACCAGCGCCTGTGCGGGCCCCGCCGCCCTGAGCCATATGCAGCTCCGCCACCTCGACCCCGAGACCTTCAAGTGCAGAGCCATAGGTGGGGGGCTTTCCTGATGGGGTGGGAGGCGGGGGATCTAGGGGAATGACTGCCAGGGCCAAGGGGCTTGCCTCACTCCCTGCCGTGCCTTTTCCCGGCGTGGGAAGACCCTGAGCCAGCAGCGCTGCCTTCCTGAGCCCCAGTCTTCTCATCTGTAAAGTGGGGGTAATAAACAGTGATATAGGAGTGCCGTGGGAATTCAGTGATACATCTTCACGTGTTCGGCATTTGGCGCCAGGCCTGGGACAGGAGGTCCTTATAAACGTTCACCCTTGTTAACATAAAAGCAACCACTTTAAAAAGTCTTCGTTAGGAGCCAAGTATTGCGCTAAGAACTGCAGGTGCAATGTCACCTCATATACATTGACTCGCCTTTTCTATAAATAGATTTTGTTGCCTTTTGGGATACTGGGTGGTGCAGAGAGCACAGAATGGTGAGGCCAGCCCTGGGTCTTGCCCTCAAAGAGTTCAATGTCCAGAGGAACGCAGGCCCATACAGGACAGCCCAGGAACTATCTGGGCAGGGTGGGGAGGCCTAGCCAGAGGGGTCACGGCAGGGATGGGGGAATCTGTGGGAGCTGAGGGAGCCCAGAGTCAGGGCCAGGGCCACACAGATCTAGGGGGACAGGAAGGGCTTCCTAAAGGAGTTTAAGCCTGAAGGGTCTTTATGCAGATGCTTTTCTTTTCTAAGAGTTGGGGTCTCATTCTCTCACCCAGGCTGGCGTGCAATGGTGCCACCATAGCTCACTGCAGCCTCAAACTCCTGGGCTCAAGTGATCCTCCTGCCTCAGCCTGCCAAATAGCTGGGGCTACAAGCATATGCTACTGTGCCTGGCTAATTTTGTTTAAAACACTTTTTTATAGAGATAGGGTCATGCTACGTTGCTCAGGCTAGTCTTGAACTTCTGGCTTCAAGTGATCTTCCCACCTCAGCCTCCCAAAGTGCTGGGATTACAAGCATGTGCCACCGCGCCCAGCCACAGATGCTATGAATACAATAACAACAGCAATACTTATTATTATCTATAACAATATGAAGGGGGCCAGCCCCTCCACACCTGTGGGTATTTCTCGCAAGGTGGAGACCAGAGACTGAGAAAAGAAATAAGACACAGAGACGAAATATAGAGGAAGAAAAGTGGGCCCAGGGGACTGGCGCTCAGCAAGTGAGGACCTGCACTGGCACTGGTCCCTGAGTTTCCTCAGTATTTATTGATCACTATCTCTACTCTCTCAGTGTGGGGGATGTGGCAGGACTAAGGGTAATGGTGCAGAGAGGGTCAGCAGGAAAACATGTGAGCAAAGGACTCTGTCATAAATAAGTTTAAGGAAAGGTGCTGTGCTTGGATGTGCACGTAGGCCAGATTTATTTTTAACTTTACACAAACATCTCAGTGCAGTAAAGAGTAGCAGAGCAGTATTGCCGCCAGCATGTCTCACCTCCAGCCATAAGGCGGTTTCTCCTATCTCAGTAAATAGAATGTACGATCGGGTTTTACACCAGGACATTCCATTCCCAGGGACGAGCAGGAGACAGATGCCTTCCTTTTATCTCAGCTGCAAAGAGGACTTCCTCTTTCACTGGTCCTCCTCAGCACAGACCCTTTACAGGTGTCGGGCTGGGGGACAGTCAGGTCTTTCCCTTCCCACGAGGCCATATCTTAGGCTGTCTCAGTGCGGGGAAACCTTGGACAATACCCAGGCTTTCTTGGGCAGAGGTCCCTGTGGCCTTCCGCAGTGCATTGTGTCCCTGGGTAATGGAGAACGGAGAATGGTGATGACCTCTACCAAGCGTACTGCCTGCAAACACATTTTTAACAACGCACATCTTGCATAGCCCTAAATTCATTAAACCTTGAGTCAATACAGCACATGTTTCTGTGAGCACAGGGTTGGGGCTAAGTTTACAGATTAACAGCATCTCAAAGCAGAAGAATTTTTCTTAGTACAAATCAAAATGGAGTTTCTTATGTCTTCCTTTTTCTACACAGACACAGTAACAGTCTGATCTCTCTTCCTTTCCCCCACAACAACATACATGTATGATTATTATCAACGTATAATTATTATGATTCTAAGTGTAAGAAAGGCATGTTTTTGGTCTGCAGGACACATAGAAGAAGGGGATTTAACTTAGGGAGTCCTTCTTCACTCAAATTATCCAACAAACATTCACTGAAGTCCACTCAGTGTCCAGCCCTGTGAGAGGTGATGGTCACTGTGGTTGGGGCCTCAGCCCTGGCCTCATGGGACTTACAGTCCTGGGAATTTGGGGAGACAGACATTTAACAAACACTGCACAAATAAATGTGTGCTATACATTGTGATAACTACAGGGAGTGATGACAGAATGAGGGTTCCTTTGGGAGTCAGAGAAGGCTTCTCTCAAGTGGGGATGTTAGGTCTGGATGTGGCTAAGTGAGGAACAGAGGGAAGGGCTCTTCAGAGAGAGGGAACAGCCTGGCCAGTGGCCCTGAGGCAGCATAGCGCGTGCCCTGTTTGAAGATCGAAAGAAGGCAGGTGTGGCTCGGGGTAGTGAGTGGAGGGACAACTATGGATTTTGGAAGCCACAGAGAGGAGAGTAGACTTTATTCTGGGCTATGGGAAGAATGGAAAGTTTTTTTGTGTGTGTTTGTTTATTTGAAACAGGGTCTCACTCTGTCACCCAGGATGGAGTGCAGTGGTACAATCACGGCTCACTGAGGCCTCAACCTTCCCAGGCTCAGATAATCCTCCTGCCTCAGCTTCCTTGGTAGCTGGGGCTACAGGTGCGCCACCACCATGCCCTGCTAATTTTTTGTATTTTTTTTTGCAGAGATGGGGTTTTCACCATGTTGTCCAGGCTGCTCTTGAACTCCTGGGCTCTACTGATCCATCTGCCTTGGCTTCCCAAAGTGTGGGGATTACAGGCGTGAGCCACCACTCTCGGCTGAGAGTTTTGAGCAAGAGGTGATTTGACAGCCATTTAAAAAAGATTTGTCTGGGCCGGTTGCAGTGGCTCATGCCTGTAATCCCAGCACTTTGGGAGGCCGAGGTGGGTGGATCACGAGGTCAGGGGTTTCAGACCAGCCTGACCAACATGGTGAAACCCCGTCTCTACTAAAAATACAAAAACTAGCCGGGTGTTGTGGCAGTCACCTGTAATCCCAGCTACTCAGGAGGTTGAGGCAGGAGAATTGCTTGAACCTGGGAGGCGGAGGTTGCAGTGAGCCGAGATCGCAACACTGCACTCCAGCCTGGGCGACAGAGCGAGACTTCATCTCAAAAAAAAAAAAAAAAAAAAAAATTCGCCCTTTAGGTGAACATTGTATGTAGTTTGGTTCATTGCTTCAACGCTGGCACCTGGAAACAGGGCCTGGCACACAAAGTGAAATATTACAGCCAGGAGTCAACTGCCCAGCTCCCCCACTAACAAGCAGAGCAGCCTTGGCGCCCCAGTGACCATGAAAGCCAACCCGTTGTCACAAACTCTCAAAATACCATGAATTAAGGACAGAGGGATCTGGAGTGAGCTGTCCAGGTGCGTGGGGCAGCCCCTGGGCATCGTCCTTGCTTTCATGCTGGAAACCAGGTTGTGGCACACCCACGTGGTGGGAAAGGAGACCAAGTCGGGACAAGCTCTTTCCAGGTGTGGTGGCTCATTACACTCATCACATCTGCCCTTGTTCCATTGGTCACTCGGTCTCAAAACAGCCACATCTAACTTTCAGGGAGGGCGGTGAATGGGGGTCCCGGGATAATGCAGCCTCTAGCTGGGCGGCCTAGTGACCAATTCCAATCCTCTCTCCTGGAAGGTGGGAGGGATGGGTTTTGTTGGATAACTGGCTGCCTGTGCCATTTAGCCTCCGTTTTCTCATCTGCCAAGGGGAGATCATAACAGAATGTACCTCATAGGGATGTTGTGAAGTTAAATGAATTAATCGAGATGCTTTTTCTAAGGGATTATTTGGTGATGCCACACAGCTTAGAAAATAAGGCTTATGGGCCGGGCACAGTGGCTCACGCCTGTAATCCCAGCACGTCGGGAGGCCGAGGTGGGCGGATCACGAGGTCAGGAGTTCGAGACAACCCTGGCCAACACGGTGAAACCCCGTCTCTACTAAGAATACAAAAATTAGCTGGGCATGGCGGTGGATGCCTGTAATTCCAGCTATTTGGGAGGCTGAGGAAGTAGAATTGTTTGAACCCAGGAGGTGGATGTGGCTCATGCCTGTAATCCCATCACTTTGGGAGGTCAAGGCGGAGGATCTCTTGAACCCAGGAATTCCAGACCAGCCTGGGCAACATAGCAAGACGCCATCTCTGCAAAAAATTAAAAAATTAGCCAGGCATGGTAGCACACACCTGTAGTCTCAGCAGCTCAAGAGGCTGAGGCAGGAGGATCACTTGAGCCTGGAAGGTGGAGGCTGCACTGAGCTATGATTGTGCCACTGCACTCCAGCCTGGGAGACACAGTGGGACTCTGTCTCAAAACAAAACAAAATCCCCACCCCCCCACAAACCAAACAAACATCTACAGATCAAGACTCCAGTTCTATGTCCCTATGAGGGGAGTACATGAATGGCCCCCATTTCAGAGATGTAGGCAAACTGAGGCTCAGCAATGAGGACCCTGGGTGCCCTGGGGCCTGCCTGACTCTGTCCTCCATCCGCAGAGCTGTCCTGGTTTCAGACGGTGGAGGAGTCGGCCCTGAGCGTAGAGCCCTTCTCCTACGAAGGCGAGCCTCACATTGTGCTGGCACAGCCCTTCGCCGGCCGCTGCCTGATCCTCTCCTGGGACTACAGCCTGCAGCGCTTTCGGCCCGAGGAAGAGCTGCCCGGTGAGCCCCTCCCCGTCCTTCCGCCTGTCCAGCATCCTGCCTGGCCGGCCTGACCTGCCTCCCCACCTCCCCACAGCGCCCTCCGTGGTGTCCTGCAAGCCACTGGTGCTGGGCCCGAGCCTCTTCGTGCTGGCTGCCCGCCTGTGGGGGGGCTCACAGCTGTGGGCCCGGCCCAGTCCCGGCCTGCGCCTGGCCCCAACGCAGACCCTGGCCCCGCGGCGGCTGCTGCGGCCCAATGACGCCGAGCTCCTGTGGCTGGAAGGGCAGCCCTGCTTCGTGGTGGCCGACGCCTCCAAGGCAGGCAGCACCACGCTGCTGTGCCGCGACGGGCCCGGCTTTTACCCGCACCAGAGTCTGCACGCCTGGCACAGGGACACGGACGCTGAGGCCCTGGAACTGGACGGCCGGCCCCATCTGCTGCTGGCCTCGGCTTCCCAGCGGCCCGTGCTCTTCCACTGGACCGGTGGCCGCTTCGAGAGACGCACAGACATCCCTGAGGCCGAGGATGTCTATGCCACACGCCACTTCCAGGCTGGTGGGGACGTGTTCCTGTGCCTCACACGCTACATTGGGGACTCCATGGTGAGGCTGGGCCTGGGGGCGGGGGATGCACAGCCAGGCCTGATGCTACAGCTGACTCTTATTGAGGGCTGGCTTTTCAGCACCGACCCAATCTTGCATACTAAGCCTCTAAACTCTGACCTAGCCTCACATGCTGACCTTTGAACCAGGACCCCACCCCACATTGATGCCAAGACTCTGACCCCCCTCAAGGCTGACTGACCCTAAACCACTCCCCAGTCCCCAACACTGACGCTGGCCCCAACATCCTGATTCTACCCCCAGATGCTGGCTCTGTGACTCGGATGCATTCCACACTTCACCACAGCCACCCTGTCCCCACCCTGACACTGAGCCCCCAAGGCTGACGCTGGGGTTAAGCCCTGCCCACTCTGTTTCTGGAGTGAGGTGCAGGCAGGGGAGGGTTCTGAGCCTGGAAGGGCCCTGATCTGACTTAGGTGTTCACAAGGTCTCTGGGTGGGGAAGAGACTGGGGGAGCAGGGAGAGGAGCCTAGAGACCAGGGAAGAGGTTACCAGGATGGTCCATTCGGGAGGGGATGGAGTTCAGCCAGAGGTGGTAGGAGAAATGTACAACTACAGTAGGTGAAACTGACAGAGTCTATGGCTGAGTGCTTCTGTGTGGGGTGTGAGGGCAAGAGAAAGGCTCAGAACAAACTCCGTGTGTGTGGCCGAACAGCTGGGTGGTGACCTTTAGGAAGATAAGAAAGCTATGGGAGTTTCGGGACCGACAAGCTTCAGCTTCCAAGCTCTTCCAGGGCCCCCAGAGACCCCCAGGACCCCAGGCCCTCACTGGCCACACCCCCACAGGTCATGCGCTGGGACGGCTCCATGTTTCGTCTGCTGCAGCAACTTCCCTCGCGCGGTGCCCACGTCTTCCAGCCACTGCTCATCGCCAGGGACCAGCTGGCCATCCTGGGCAGCGACTTTGCCTTCAGTCAGGTCCTCCGTCTTGAGCCTGACAAGGGGCTCCTGGAGCTGCTGCAGGAGCTGGGGCCCCCGGCCCTGGTGGCCCCCCGTGCCTTCGCCCACATCACTATGGCCGGCAGACGCTTCCTCTTTGCTGCTTGCTTTAAGGGCCCCACACAGATCTACCAGCATCACGAGATTGACCTCAGTGCCTGACATCACCAACGGGACTCTGGGCATGGCTGGGGCCCCGGGATGGCCCCTTGTCTGGCTCCTGGCCCCACTTGGGGTGATGGCCGCCTGTGAGCTGCTGACCATGGGCCACGTTCATCAGCCACACGTCTAGGCCTTAAGCCCACTTCTTAAAGGATCTGCACCCATGGGGTGACATACAGGGTCACAGCCTATTGGACCTCCCGAGCTGCCTTTCAGGTCTAAAGCAACATCTGGACATCTCGGCTGGGACAGATTCCCCATCAA
This sequence comes from Theropithecus gelada, assembly GCF_003255815.1. NCBI lineage: Eukaryota > Metazoa > Chordata > Mammalia > Primates > Cercopithecidae > Theropithecus > Theropithecus gelada. The sequence continues at coordinate 44,743,533 of NC_037687.1, forward strand.
AGGCAACCTGGGGGTGCAGGCTGGTGCACTGCATGGAGTCGACGTGGAGATCACCTGCAGAGCTCCATGAGGTCCGGAAGCCCCCTCTCAACCCGCTCCCACCCCCGCTGGTCCCTCTGAAAGCACTGAGGAGTCGATGGCATTCCTTTCCCATTCTAAACTCCATGCAGCCAATCGCTTTCCTGGAAAAGCACCAACCTCAAAGCCAACTCAGCGCTGGGCGGGTTCCCCTTTGCTGCTTGTGCGCATGCGTGCGGCCGCCAGGCGCGCTGTGCCTCTTGCGCCTCTTGCGCGTGCGCGGGGCACAAGGAGGGACGGCGAGAGGTGTCGCGGGGAACCCGGTGCCCTCCTGGATGGGCGATGGAGGCAAGGACAAGAAGAGTCCGAGCTCAATAAATGCGCTGTGCACCCTGCCCGCCCAGTGTTGTGGATGCTTGGGAGAGGATGTCCTGTGAACAGCACAGGGTGGGGATGGTGTCCCTGGAGCAGTGCTAAGAGCGGCCCAGGTCCCAGGGAGGCGTTTCCGCAGCTCATGGTCTCTGAGTGTGGGTTGGTGGTTATCGAGGGACTCAGGGGATGTTTGAGGGATAAAACGGCATGATGAGGGGACAAGTCACGAGTTTATTGTGGGTCTCTATTTGGGTTCATGTCTCAGGACATTGGGGGAGATATTTTTGGGTGTTTTTAGTTTTAGGCATTTTGTGGGGTAGTTCACGGGAACATTTTGGATGCCTTAATAAGTACTGGGGAGGCTCAAGGGAGTTTGAGGCTTGTTGGAAATTCTCACACTATGTGGTCACCGTATGTCATTAAGGGTAGCATAGGGAATTATTTAACGGACTTGCAGGGACATTTGGGTATTTGGAAAGATCTTGGAATAAATTGAGGTCTCGGGGGTGAATGAAAGGGTCACAGGAGTCTCACTGTTATAAACTGAACACTTCCATCATGGTAGGACGCTCCTATGTTCCAGTTTTCCTGGGATGGTCCAGGGTCCACTGGAATGTTCCAGTGTTCCATCTGGTTAGAGCTCTCTCATTCCTTTGGCTACCAGTAAATCCCAAATTGCATATGAGGTTCCCATGGCTGAGGAGGCAGAGGGCGGGCCTGTGCCATGCCCCAAGCCACAAGGGAACAGGCCTGTGGGCTTTTCCCAACAAGCAGGCTCAGCGCCAGCCTCTGTGTCAGCCTCCAGGACACGCCGACCTTCTCATGGTGCCCCAAGCCCCACCCCAGTGTACACATAGGAAGTCTCCAGGCTGCTTGGGCAGAGGCACAATCATTTTAGATTAAAAAAAAAAAAAATTGAACAAAGAGACCCTCCTGTGAGAGGTGAGATGAGGCCCTGCAGTGCAAGGGAGTCCCAGCAGAGGAAGGAGAATTCCATCCTGGAGTTCAAGTTTCTGTGCAGAGACAGGACCTGGGGACAGAGAACGGTCCTCCACCCAATTTCAGCTGGTCCGTCTTCATCAGTTATGGGCTGAGCCTGGGGGAGGTGACGGGGTCCGTTTGTGAGGGTGGATTGAGTTTTCTTGCCAGTGTGCATGCGCATGTGCACACACACACCCCCCCCACTTCCGTGTTCCCCTCAGCCCCATGCTGCCCCATCTTTACCTGGGGTGATGAGAGGTGGAGTCTCCCCTGGATGGTGACTAAGGAGACAAAAGCGGTGAGATCCGTGTCCACCCCCATTTGCCCTCTCCCTCCGGGCAGAGGGTTCTTAGCCTGCCCAGACATGTCTTCCTGGCTGCTTTTCCACTTGGGGGGTTGTGCAATCCCAGGGGCCAAAGCATTTCAGGATTTGGGGCCCTCTGGGGATTACCAGCTAGAAACCATGAACCTGGAAATCTTAGCAGCAGGAACTCTGCAGGGCAGAGCCTGGAGGCCTCTCCTGCTGGGACAGTTAGCCCTTTCACCCTGAAAAGCATCCAGCCAGCCTTGAGGCGGGCATGCCGGAACAGTATCTTACCTGGGCTTCTGGCCGAACTTACATTTGCATTTTCCACCTGTTGGGGAGAGCTGAGTGGTCAGGGGAGGGGAGCCCCAGCCCCGGCCCGCCTGCTCCCCCCAGCTCCTTCACTCACTCATGACAATGATGATGCCCATGGCGCACAGAACCCCAGCGCAGATGAGCCCGCCAACCTGGAGGCTGTGCCAGTCTAGGAGGAAAGTGGAGGGGACCTCAGTGCCAGGCTATGTCCTCTCCATCCGTCCCCCCATCCTCTTGACAAATACATATGGAGCATCTAGGATGCGCAGGGTGCTGGGGACACTGCCGTAAGAAAACAGACAAAATCCTAAGTGCTCACATTCTAGTTCACACACCAGCAAACAAGATCTGTCATGCAGGGTCAGGCAGAGATAAGTGATCTGAAGAAAAATAAGCAGGGTGGGCGATGGAAAGTCAGAGGGCAGGCTGGGCATAGTGGCTGACACCTATTAGGTTGGTGCAAAAGTGCGTTTTTGGCTAGGCACGGTGGCTCACGCCTGATATCCCAGAACTTTGGGAGGCTGAGGTGGGCAGATCACCTGAGATCAGGAGTTCCAGACCAGCCTGGCCAACATGGTGAAACCCATTCTCTACTAAAAATACAAAAATTAGCCAGGCGTGGTGGCAGGCGCCCGTAATCTCAGTTACTCGGCAGGCTGAGGCAGAAGAATCATTTGAACCCGGGAGGCGGAGGTTGCAGTGAGCCAAGACTGCCAAGATTGCGCCATTGCACTCCAGCCAGTCACACTCTGGGTGAAAGAGCAAAATTCTGCCTAAAAAAAAAAAAAAATGCACTTTTGCCATGAAAAGCGGTTGCAAAAACCACAATTACTTTTGAACCAATCTAATATACAGAGCTTTGAGACTTCAGGAGTTTAGGAGTTCTAGACCAGCCTGAGCAACATAGTGAGACCCCATCTCTACAAAGTATACAAAAATTAGCCAGATATGGTGGTGCATGACTGCAGTCCCAGCTATTCAGGAGGCTGAGGCAGGAGGATCGCTTGAGCCCAGGAATTTGAGGCTGCAGTGAGCTATGATTACGCCATAGCACTCCAGCGTGGGCAACAGTGTGAGACCTGTCTCTAAAAAACAAGTCAGAGGGCAGCTCTTTTCGAGGGAGTTGTCAGGGAAGGCCTCTTAGGGGGCTGCATTTGAGCAGAGGGAAGGGAGGGAGCCATTTGGTTCTATGGAAGGAAGTGTTCCAGGCAGAGGAACCAGCAAGTGCAGAGGTCTGAGGCTGGCAGTATGTCTGCGGTGTCTGAGAGGCTTGGAGCAGAAGGAGTGAGGAGCGTGGAGGAGGTGAGGGCAGAGCGGGGAGTAGGGAGCAGGTCATCGGAACCTGGAGGCCAGATGAGGGTTTGGACCGAACAGCTCACCACCTCCAGGAAGTCTTCTCAAGTCAACACTTCTCCCAGCAGTTGATGTGAACCAAACAATGGCTTCTTGCAAACTGTCCTCACCTCCCGCGTGTGTCTAACTATCTTGCTGGAATAGAACCTTCCCAAAGGCCAGGTTGCTGCCTCTAGTTCCTTTAATCCACCATGTGGACTCTTCAGTGCCCCCATCTTAGTCCCTTCCTATCTTTGTCCTGTGACGCTCACATCAGACCCTCACCCAATCCTGTGTGGGAACCCTTGGCACCAAGCAGTATGTGGGGTTAGGGGGAAGGGAATGGGGACACAGGCTCTCACCATAGTAGAAAGGACTGTTTTTATCTGCAAGGAAAGAAAAAACCTCATGAATCCAGGATTACAGCCAGGATGCAGGCCCCGCTCCCACCCAGGGGAGAATTTGGGGGTGGGACAGGTGAGAGTCCAGTCTGACTCACCCTCTGGGTCATTGGCGTCCAGGACAGGCAAGCCTGGTGGGAGAAGAGGGGAAGGAGGGGAGATGGTGATGCTGGCCTCAGCCAAGCCCTTGGGCAGGGCCCGTGGAGTTTCAGGGGCCTTGGGAAAGGGTCCCCTGAGGGACAGGGGTCCTGTCACTGAGCAGCCACCTCATCCCCTCATATCCCATCATGGAAATGTGAACTCGCCCACTCAGCCCCACACCTCCGAGTCATGCCAGCATTCTACCACCTGAAATTGGTTCTAATCTAGGAGGGTTTTGGCCACTGTCTGCTCTCGTGTTTCAGACACGTGGTTAATCCATGCCTTCTGCAGCAGCAAGGGACTTTTCTGGTCAAGACGACAGATGGTTTCAGTTCCCAGATTCCTGTTTCCCCAAGTCCCATCATGCTCAAAGCCCATCCTCCCGCTTCCACCATGTCCACACCCACCTGGTCTGGTGTTTGCACATCATTGAAAATGACTCACTATTATACATTTAAATAGACTTTATTGAAAATGTAATTTTAGATCACTACCCTGCAGGGAATACTAGTCTTGCCCTGTGTAATGGATAAAAAGTGTGCCTATAATCCCAGAGCTTTGGGAGGCAGACGTGGAAGGATTCCTTGAGCCTGGGAGGTCAAGGCTGCAGTGAAAAAGTAAAAAGGGGACTGGGCGCAGTGGCTTAGGCCTGTAATCCCAACACTTTGGGAGGCCGAGGCAGGAGGATCACTTGAGGTCAGGAGTTCGAGACCAGCCTGGCCAATATGGTGAAACCTTGTCTCTTCTAAAAATATAAAAGTTAGCCAGGCATGGTGGCACATGCCTGTAATCCCAACTACTTGGGAGGCTGAGGCAGGAGAATCACTTGAACCCGGGAGGTGGAGGTTGCAGTAAGCTGAGTTCATGCCACTGCACTCCAGCCTGGGCAACAGAGCGAGACTCTGTCCCCCCCCCAAAAAAAAAAAGAAAGGAAAGAAAGAAAAAAGAGGAAAAGTGTTTGGAAGTTAAAGATGCAGTCGCACCGTGCTGAGCCTTCTACTTGAAGGTTTTGGAAAATTTACAAGAGAACTGGCTGGGCAGTTATCTTATTTCAGTGCTTTGAAGGTGTAATTTCATTGTATTCTAGCTCCCGTTATTTATGTTTAATAGTCAATCAAGGCCAGTGCAGTGTGGCTCGTGCCTGTAATCCCAGCACTTTGGAAGGTTGAGGTGGGAGGATCAAACTCAGCCAGGAGTTTGAGATCAGCTTGGACAATACAGTGAGACCTCGTCTCTGCAAAATATTTAAAAATGAGCTGGGCTTGGTGGTGTGTGCCTAGAGTTCTAGCTGTGTAAGGCTAAGAGAGTAGAATTGCTTGACCCCAGGAGTTCAAGGCTGTAGTGAACTGTGATTGCACCATTGCACTCCAGCCTGAGTGACAGAGACTCCCTTTCAAAAAAAAAAGAAAGAAAGAAAGAGCGAGAGAATGGGGAAGATGGTGACTTTCCAGCTGTGTGAGCCAGCTCTTCTTGTGTATCCCTGGCAATCACTAGTTTGACTTTACTTACCCTCAAGGAGATGCTGTTCTAACATTTACCACCTTCCCTGGGGCAGTAGAAAAGCACAGGAGAGCCGGGCGCGGTGGCTCACGCCTGTAATCCCAGCACTTTGGGAGGCCGAGGCGGGCGGATCACAAGGTCAGGAGATCGAGACTACGGTGAAACACCGTCTCTACTAAAAATACAAAAAATTAGCTGGGCGCGGTGGCGGGCGCCTGTAGTCCCAGCTACTCAGGAGGCTGAGGCAGGAGAATGGCGTGAACCCGGGAGACGGAGCTTGCAGTGAGCCGAGATCGCACCACTGCACTCCAGCCTGGGCGACAGCGTGAGACTGTATCTCAAAAAAAAAAAAAAAAAAAAAAAAAAAAAAA
>NC_037687.1:44749353-44772801 GCF_003255815.1 Theropithecus gelada
AAAAAAAAAAAAAAAAAAAAAAAAAAAAAAAAAAAAAAAAAAGGCCGGGCGCGGTGGCTCAAGCCTGTAATCCCAGCACTTTGGGAGGCCGAGATGGGCGGATCACGAGGTCAGGAGATCGAGACCATCCTGGCGAACACAGTGAAACCCCGTCTCTACTAAGAAATACAAAAAATAGCCGGGCGAGATGGCGGGCGCCTGTAGTCCCAGCTACTCGGGAGGCTGAGGCCGGAGAATGGCGTGAACCCGGGAGGCGGAGCTTGCAGTGAGCAGAGATCCGGCCACTGCACTCCAGCCTGGGCTACAGAGCGAGACTCCGTCTCAAAAAAAAAAAAAAAACAAGAAAAGCACAGGAGAGAGACAGAGGCTTGGCAGTCCCCCATCCAGGGGATCCAGAGGAAAAGCCAGTTGGGGGATTGTTACTCACCTGCCAGGAACACAAGCAGGCCCAGGGTCACCTTCTGCATGTCAGAGCGCGGGCCTAGAGGGGTGGCAGGAGGTCTGGCCTTAGCAGAGCCACCGGGAGGCTGGCCCTGTGCCTATGGCTCCCCAACCCTCCTCCCCTGCTCCCCAGGCAGGGTGCGCAGTTCACCCAGGGCAGGAAGGCTGGCATCTCGCTGGGCTGAGAGATAAGCCACAGCCACGCCGTGGAGTGGGGACTGGGTGAAACTCGGGCCTGACGCGGGAGGAGCCATAATAACTCACTGGACATGGACTTCAGGCTTTCTGTGAATCGCCCCGCAACCAAATGAGGGCACCACTGCCCGCTGTTGTCCTCATTGGACAGATGGGGAAACTGAGGCTCTGGGAGGCGAAACTAGGTGCCCTAGCCAGGAAACAGGATTTAAGCCAGGCCTGGCTCCCCAGCAGCTGCTCCTAACTAAGGACTGTCAGGGCCTTGGGGTGTTTGGGGAAGCCAGGTGCTGGGAGCCAGGTGGCAGGAGGCCCGCTTCCCAGGGGTGTCTCCATAGACGGCTCAGAGCCTGCCTGGCCCTGCCAGGACATTGCAGACTTCAGGCTGCGGACTGAGCAGGTTCTTCAAGCTGCTCAGGGCGGGGTGTGTGGAGCAATTGACTTGAGGCTGGGACTGGGGGTAGAGGAGGACAAACTCAGCCTGGCTGCAGCCCTCGCTCCATCTCTGTTCCCCAGAACCTCCCGCCGCCCCTCATCCCTCACCCATGCCCTTCCTGGTCCCAGCCCTGGTCCTGCCTAGCCTGAGTCCCCAGCCCAGCCCCTGACCCTACCCTAGGCCCCGCAGAGCACTTTCTTTCCCAGGTAGACCTGCTCAGCATAAGGAACTTGTTTCTCTCTCCTTCCTGACCTGGCATCAGTCCTGCCCTCCCAGCCTGCAAGGCTGCACCAAGCCCGGGCCTCCAAGCATGCCCTCCCCTGCCCTGTTCCTGCCCAAATGCTACTGAGTGCATAGTTATCATAATTGTTTTTATTTTTTCTCTTTTTTTTGAGGCGGAGTTTCACTCTGTCGCCCAGGCTAGAGTGCAATGGCACAATCTCAGCTCACTGCAACTTCTGCCTCCTGGGTTCAAGCAATTCTCCTGCCTCAGCCTCCCGAGTAGCAGAGACTACAGACGTGTGCCACCATGCCTGGCTAATTTTTGTATTTTTGGTAGAGACAGGATTTCACCATGTTGGCCAGGTTGGTCTCGAACTCCTGACCTCAGGTGATCCACCCACCCGGGCCTCCCTAAGTGCTGGGATTACAGGTGTGAGCCACCGCGCCTGGTCTAGTTATAATTTTGATAGCGAGAGCTGGTACTTCCTCCACCTTGCCCTGGGATGCACACTGACCTTGCTGTGTTCTCACTCAACCCCCCAGCAATTTCATGGACAGCAAAAATGCTGAGAGAGGGTGGCGCCCACAACCAACGGTGCGGGTGGTCCCTGCAGGTTGGCACAGACTCCTCCCTCTGCCTACGCACCCCAGGGCCTGGGAATCCTCTCAGCTTCCCAGTTAATTCCACATGCTGAACTCACAATTTTAGTTTGAGCATCCATTTCTTTTCCTTTTTTTTTTTTTTTTTTTGTGGGAAGAAAGCCTGAGACTTTGGGGAGCATTACTGAGACCCAGGAAGTGTTTAGGATCCCCAAAAGTGTTGGGGGTTGGGGGAGCTGGTGTGGGTGGGTGGGCAGGATGGCATGGTGGATAGGGGCACAGGTCGTAGGTAGACTGTCTGTGGTCTGAAGCTGTCACTCATAACCATATGAGTCCTGGTAACAGCAGCAGATGTTTATTGAGTGTCTACCCCACGGGGCATTTTCTTAGCTTCCCACTTATTTGCTCAATCTCTGCAGCTTAATGTAGGGGGCACGATTATTAGCACACATTGCAGTTGTAATCCTGTAACCCCTGCAAATTCATCTTAAAGCCCTATGCTCTGTCGCCGTGGCTGTTGAGTCTCACCTCTTAAGCCTCTTTCCAGGGGCTCCTCCAAGCCACCTCTGGCCTGCAAGGCCCCACTATTCCCCCTTCCCATGATGTCATCCAGCCAAGACTAACAGATGGTATTTGCCTCGCCCCAGCCCCAGCCCCAGCTTCTGCAAAACAATGTCCAGCCCCACGTTTCTGGAGGCTGCAGGGAGCCGGGAGCTGGGTCTGCCCTCACATTCCCCATTCAGGCTGTTGCTGAAGAGGCCCTGGACTGCTCCCGAACCAATGTGGTTGGTGGGCAGGTTAGAGAGGAAGGCAGCCCTGCAGCTGATGCTCTGTCTACCTGCCCTGATCCTTCCTGGCCACGAGGTCCCAAGGCCGGCCTGAGGACTGTTTGCCCCACCTGCCCTCTGCCATCCCCTCTATTTCTCCATACCGGAGGAGAAATGTCCCATGTTCAGGGGCGGGCAGAAAGATCCTGCCCGCTCTGTGCTCCTGAAATCTCCCAAGCAACTCCGCATTTACAACTTCCCCAACAGCTCTGTCCTCTTTTCCTGGAGGTCTCCAGAATCCACATCCCTCAGTGCCTGGGCACCCCGAGTGCATCTAGCACTCCTCATCCACACAGATGTCCCCAGTCCATCTACGCACGCCCGGTCCACTTAGATACCCCTACCTACCCAGGCACCCCCCTCTCTTCCACCCAGATATCCCCAACCCAGATACCCCTAATCCATGCAGACATCAGTCTTCCCAGACACCCCAACCACACTTACCGGTCCTGCCCTCAGCCCAGCCAGCTCAACCAGTCCCTGAGAGGAGAATGGTGGGGAAAGGGACATTAGGGGAAGGGACTTTCTCCTATCTCCTGGCTCCAGAAAAACATTTCCAAAGATTTTAGGCTCTTTAACAGCAGAGCTTCTATGTGGCAGGGTCAGTGGGCAGGTAGATACTCCCTCGTTTAGGGGCAGAGCCAAGGAGGGCTTGGAGGAAGGGGGCCCCAGCTGCTCACCTGTGTGGTTCACCAGGCTGAGCAGAGGTTCCGGGAGAAATCGGGGCTGCGAGGCGGAGTCCTGCCTTTATCCGAAGCTGCCACGCCCTGAGCAAACCTGGGCAGGTAGAAAACAAGTCAGATGCCCTAAGGCCCAGGGGCTCCGTTCCTGCTCTTAAAGAGACAGCTTCACCCCCTCCCCAGCCATCCCAGCCATGGGCAGCACGTTGCTTCGGGGTCACCAGGGCCACAGCAGCCTCAGGTGAGACGGAGAATTGGATGGGTTGGAACTCGGTCCCTGGAATTAAGGGAGGAGCTCTCTCCAATCTTCTGTGCCCAGGAGAGGACCTTGAATGGGGAAGGTTCTGGGGTCTTTAAACGGCAGAGCCTCCAGGGCCATGCAGGGAAGTGATGTGTTGGTGTTCCGACCTGACTTCTTTCCCTTAGATGATGTGTTTTGCCTGGTGGAAGGATTGCTGGCAATTGTGGGGGACTTAAAGTCCCCTTCCAGGCTGCAGCTTGCTGCAGGGACAATTTCAGGGTTATCAGAGACGCTGGCATGACCAAAGTCAGGAGATGGGGCAGGGGTGCATATGAGGGAGCGGCTGGAACAGCAGGGAGGGGCCAGGGTGGGGACTCTGGGACCTTAGTCCTGGTCATAACCTGCTCCCTGCCCTGGGGAGAATGAGAACTGGCTCTCAGGCACCAGGCTGGAGTTTCCTAGCCAAACTCTTTCCGTGGGTGCTGGGAGAGCCAGATGTCCGGGTCTACAGAGTGGGCGCTGGTGGGGGCGGCTGCCTCCTAGTCTAGATAAGGCCCCCTGCATTGTACAAGGCTCCCTCCCCTTTTCCTCCCCCGTCTCCTGCTCCTCCTCCTCCAGGCATTCCTTCCGGATGGGGTCTGTGCAGGCTCCCCCATGGTCCCAGTTGGGGGTGCCCCCTCCCCTCAATTCCGCCTTCTTAGACAGAGGGACTTTTGTCTGGGGGCTGGATGGAGAACAAGGATCCTTTGAGCGGTTGGCGGAGGATTGGGGTCACGGGGAGGGGTAGGGCCAGGAAAGGGGTAGCTCTGCCCTGGACACCAGCTGGACTCCAGGCGACCCCAACACCATCGTGGGGGCAGGGAGGAGAGCTGCAGGGCCAGGCCAGGGAGAAGCAGCTGCTGGGAGTGTGGAGCACAGGACAGGAAAAGGGGGTTTAGGTCAAGGCTCTGCCGGAAACTGGCCTGCTGGGGGCAGAGAGAAGGACCCCCCACTTGTCATCTCTGAGGGATGGGGGCGGGGAATGCTCGCCCAGCGCTACACCCTTTCTCTATGTGGTTCCCTGGGGCAAGTTGTCAAATCCAGGCCCTAGACAAGGACAAGGCTCCCTGCTACCCCTGTTAAGGTGGGGCCAGTTCCCATAAGAAAGCGGCGCGGGGAGGGGGCGCGGGGGGGGGGGGCTCGGGGTAGGACTCCAAGCAAGAGGCTGAGGAGGAGATAGAAACAGCAAGGGGAGGCCCGGAGGCTAACTCAGTCTAGCTAGGGGGGTCTTTGTGTCTGTGTAGATAGCATCTCTTCCCCAGACCCTTCAAGCTTGGTTGTGTGTGGGACGACCCCTTAGTGGTCTTGGGAGTGGAATGGTGTCTCCCTCTGCTGGGCAGTCTGGGAACTGCAGGCATCAGAGAGCAAGTCGGGGTGCGTGCAGGGTGGCTGGGAAGGGCGGGGGACGCTCTCCCCTTCACCGGAACGGGGTGAACTGGAAAACTGTTGCCTAAAAATCCTGGAGGAACCCCCCTGCCCGTGGATAGATACAGAGGTATTTCCCAGACAGCTTGCTAAGCGGAAAAAAAACAAGGTGTAGGGAAACCGTGGAGCGTGCTACCATTTGTGAGGGGTAAAATAATGCATATTCATATACTTGTAATGAATAAAATATTTTTGGAGATTGGCATCCATGGGTGCTTCTGTAGAAGGAAACTGGGAGGCTGGAGGATGGGGTGGAAGTGAGACGCACTCATCATCACGTGCCCTCTTATATGTTTTGAATTTTGCATCCTGAAAATGTACTACCTTAAAGAGGTTTAATTTTAAAACTTTTATTCAGATTTTTTAAAAAAATTTGTAGGTCAAACAAACCACATCTGTCGACTGGTTTCAACCTGGGGGACCACCTCTGAAGGTTCTGTAGTTTTAAACACCATGATCTTACATTCTGATGTACAGACGTTTACGGTTGTTACCCAACCCAGGTCAACCACAAATTCTTCCTAGGCTGGACGTGAACATGCTGCATCCAAGTGTGTGTTGGGCTGGGGCTGGGGCTTAGGGTTTGTGGTCAGGAGGACTATGAGACCCCAGTGTGATGAGCACACTGAGACCCTTAGGAAGGGCTGTAGGGAGCAGAGTTTGTGCAGTCACTTGCACCCTATCGGGGATCAGGTCTCTTTTGGAGTGAGTCTTAAGGGCCAATTTGACTTCAGTTATGTTTTAAATGCACATAGGTAATATGTTTTATTAATATATTGTATATAATACAGACAATAAACATATTTGAAAAAGTCTCTCAGTTTGCTTTTGGAATCATGTGGGCCCAAAGAACCTGTTGAGGCTGTGAGTGGCTGTGATTTTTTTTTTTTTTTTTTTTTTTTTTTGAGACGGAGTCTCGCTCTGTCACCCAGGCTGGAGTGCTGTGGCCGGATCTCAGCTCACTGCAAGCTCCGCCTCCCGGGTTCCCGCCATTCTCCTGCCTCAGCCTCCCGAGTAGCTGGGACTACAGGCGCCCACCACCTCGCCCGGCTAGTTTTTTGTATTTTTTTAGTAGAGACGGGGTTTCACCGTGTTAGCCAGGATGGTCTCGATCTCCTGACCTCGTGATCCGCCCGTCTCGGCCTCCCAAAGTGCTGGGATTACAGGCTTGAGCCACCGCGCCCGGCCGGGAATTCTTACAAAATGAAAAAAAAAAACCAAACCTACAGAGAGTTTCTGAACACCACAAGGTTTTCAGGAACGCTGAATTAAAGCACAGAATCGAAGCCAGAGCATGTTATACCATCCCTGATTCAAACTTTTATTGATTTTGTTTCAATCATTTCATTGCTCTTTACTTAAGGCTTGGGAGTGTTTCTGCAGGCTCCTGGCCCTAGAGAGGGCCGCCTGGAGGCACCCCCAGCCCTGAGAGCGGTGCTGGTTGGGTGGGGTCCTGCCTTTGCCGGTAGAGCCTGAGTGGTCAGGCTGACTGGCTGACTGGGAGGTGTGGTCACAGTGGTATGCCAAGGTCCCGCTTCCTGGGCAAGATGGGGTCAGAGAGGCCGGTGGACAGGGCGATGTGGCTTCCTGAGGCTTTGTGGAACAGCGTTGTGGTCTCAGCATCTGTGGGAGAAGAGTGGGCGCTGGCAGGTAGCCCTGTCTCGCCACCATGGAGATGGTGTGGCTGTGGACGTATCGCTGTCCGCCTGGCTTCCAGGAGCCACGTGAGGTGACACAGTGGCCAAGAGTCCACAGGCTCCCTGACATCTGTCTGTGCTGTTCTAATGTCATCACTCATCAACAGAAGCTAGAAATGGAGACTTTTATGATGAAATCTCCTGTTTTTTTTTTTTTGAGATGGAATTTTGCTCTTGTTGCCCAGGCTGCAGTGCAGTGGCACAATCTCAGCTCACTGCAACCTCCACCTTCTGGGTTCAAGCAATTCTTGTGCCTCAGCCTCCCGAGTAGGTGGGATTACAGGTGTGTGCCACCACACCCGGCTAATTTTTGTATTTTAGTAGAGACGGGGTTTCACCATGTTGGCCAAGCTGGTCTCCAACTCCTGATCTCAAGTGATCCGCCTGCCTCAGCCTCCCAAAGTGCTAAGATTACAGACATGAGCCACCACGCCTGGCCCCTGATTATTTTTTTCTTTTAAGAGGTGAGTTCTTGCTCTGTTGCCCAAGCTGGAATGTACTGGTGCAATGATGGCTCACTGCAGCCTCCAACTCCTGGGCTTAAATGATCCTCCCACCTCAACCTCCCCTGCAGCTGGGACTACAAATGCACATCACCACACATGGCTAATTTTTAAATTTTTTTTAGAGACAGGGGTCTCGCTATGTTGCCCAGCCTGGTCTTGAACTCCTGATCTCAAGTGATCCTCCCACCTTGGCTTCCCAAAGTGCAGGGATTACAGGTGCAAGCCACTGCACCCGGCCCTGATTTTTAAATGTTGGTAACTTCGTTTTCTTAACACTTTGTAGACAGAATGAAAAATATCCAGTGGTTGGATAAGGCCCTGGGGCCACCAGTTGGAGTCCCCCATCTTAGGGACTCGGCAAACTCGGGAGGTTCAGGGCCCCCGCCCAACCCCTGTTGTCACTCACTCTGCTCCGGCCACCTGGGCCTCCTTGCCGTTCCTGGATCACTCCAGGCGTGTTTCTGGCCAAGAGCCCTTGCCATGGCTATTCCCTTGCCTGGCTCTTTTCTCCCACGTCTGGACAGCTCAAAGACATGACGCTCAAGGGGCCTTCCCCGACCACCATCGCACCTACCCCCTGACCTCTCTATGACCTTGTGACTTAACTCTCTTCAAAGCATATTCTAGGAAACTTCTGTTTGCTTTTTTTGTTTGTTTTTTGGTGGTCTATCTGCCTCCCCTGCCAGCACGTCGGCTCCTCTCACAGATTTTCATCTGAATTATAGAACGGGGCCTGGTGCATAGTGGGTGCTCACGAAGTATCTGTTAATTACCAGGCTGGGCACAGTGGCTCACGCTTGTAATCCCAGCACTTTGGGGGGCCGAGGCTGGAGGATCCTTTGAGTCCAGGAGTTCAAGACCAGCCTGGGCAACATAGAGAGATCTTGTCTCTAAAAAAATAAAAATAAAAGTACATTTAAAACAATTATAAAAGAAAGGCTTTCTCCCCCACCACCCCCTATCCATGGAGGCCTTGCAGGAGCTGAGGTGGGGGTGCTGATGGGGGCAGGGGGTGTGGAGGAATGAATTTCTTGGCCAGCTTCCCCATCATGCGGGGAGTAGGGGCAGGGTCGGGGGGTGGGGGAGCTTGGGCAAATGGCTGGGGTTCCTGGGTGTGGGCAGGAACTACAGGGAAACAGGAGAGGGCAGGGAACACGTTTGGCGCTAGACATCTGGGACACGGACTTCTGGTTCAAGTGGGAGCCCTGCAGCCCCCTCCCAGCCTGACTCAGTCCCTAACAGAAGGATTGTAAACTGGTGGCCCCAGGGTAGAACACAAGTATTGTACCTTTCCTTTAGTTTACAAAGCGCTGCAAACATTAATAGTTGTTAACATTTAAACATCAGGACATTTCAACGTAACAAGCTGTGTTTCCAGCATCTCTGGAAAGGTCTGGACTAAAAGGACCTCCATTCCCACCTGGAAGCCATTCCTGAGGTGGCAGGTCTGTCTCCCTGGGGTGACCCAGGCCCTAGCTCTGCCTGGTTTGAGGCTTCATGGGAGGGAGGGAGGGAGGGAGGGAGAGAGAGAGAGGGAGGGAGGGAGAGAGAGGGGGCCTTGCGGTTGCTCTGGCCCAGACCTGCTCCGGTCACGTCCCATCTCAGACCTGCCTTCCACCTACAAGGCCATGATTACAGCACAGACCCGACAGATGCAGCTTCTGGGGTGCCTCGGGGTGTGGTTTACCCAGCAAAGGCCCCAGGACTATCCTCCCCAGACCAGGAAGAGAGGGCGCATCCGCCTGAAGGATTCAGGAAAAGCTCTGTCCTGTGTTGTGATCTCCCTCCAGAAAAAGGCTAAATGTTTATTTATTGGTCAACGAACAACAGAGAAGACTGAGTCTTTTGAAAATGCCTGGACAAGGAAATAGGGCAGGAAAAGATTACTGAGACACAGAAACTCAGAAAAAAAATTACATGAATGTACAGAGATAAAGAGAATCAGGCAAAATATTAAGAATTGAGGAAGCTATGTGAAGGGTATTTGAGTGGATTGTACGGGTTACATGACTTTTCTATAGTTGAAAATCTCCAAAGTTGGTGGAAAAATCAATTAAAAAATATATTTTTACAAGACAGTGTCTCGCTCTGTCACCCAAGCTGGAGTGCAGTGGTGAGATCTTGGCTCGGTGTGCAACCTCCGCCTCCCGGGTTCAAGTAATTCTCCTGTCTCAGCCTCCGAGTAGCTGGGATTACAGGCACCCGCCACCACACCCGGCTAATTTTTTGTAATTTTTAATAGAGATGGAGTTTCACCATGTTGGCCAGGCTAGTCTTGAACTTCTGACCTCAAGTGATCCGCCCACCTGGGCCTCCCAAAGTGCTAGGATTACAAGCATGAGCCATCGCGCCCAGCCCTTAAAACTATAATATTAAAGTTAACAAAAAGAAATAAATCACAAGATAAAAAACAACACCGAAAAAGTGGAAGGAAATGTAAATGTAGAACCGCGTAAACTAAGTTAAGGAAACAGAATTTAAATGAACTTAAGAAACTATATCTTTATGTATATTACTATAGATTATATAGTAAATATTTTATCTCTATATATTTTTCCTTTTACTGTCTATATATTTTCTATATATTTTTCCTTTGCCTGTGTTTTTGTTGGTCCTCCCACAACGTCTTCCTTCTCCTTCCTCCTGGACCAGTTCACCATCCACAGCCCCGTGGGGCCCAGCTCTGCCCCTTCCTGGCTGTGGGTGACTTAACCCCTCCTGGCCACCCAGCTCCGGCCCCCTCACCCCCCGCATGGTGGGAGCCCCAAGGCTCTGAGGCTAGTGCTGGGGCTGGCAGGCTCCCTCCTGGCTGCAGAGGCAGGACCATGAGTCTGCAGTTCTAAGAGCCTGGCTGGCACCCTCGGCTGCGGGGAGGCACTGACCCAGCAGCCTGCTGGCAGCCGGGGCCCATCTCCACATCCCCTTCCCCCTGCACCCTGGTATCCAAGAAGGCATGCCGCACTCAGCCTGCGCCAGCGCCACACCCCTGCTCGGGCCTGAGTCATTTACCTACAATTGCTGACTGTCTATTCTCAACCAACAATCCTAGCGCTTGTGGCTGCAGGACTTAACTGCCTGCGGGGAGTTATTCTTCCACTTGGGGAAACTGCGGCACCACCCGGGCTTAGCTGCTTAGCGGAAAGTCACCCAGTTAGTGAAGGGGCAGTCAGGATTCCAACCCACGTCTGGCTGCACACACACCCTGTGCGACTGCGGGGGGCGCAGGGAGCGCTAAAAAACAACAGGGGTGGCCGGGTGTGGTGGCTCACGCCTGTAGGTCCCAGCACTTTGGGAGGCTGAGGCGGGCGGATCACGAGGTCAGGAGTTCGAGACCAGCTGGAAAAACATGATGAAACCCCATCTCTACTAAAAATATAAAAATTAGCCAGGCATGGTGGTGGACACCTGTAATCTCAGCTACTCTGGAGGCTGAGGTAGGAGGATAGCTTGAACCTGGGAGGCGGAGCTTGCAGTGAGCTGAGATCGCACCACCGCACTCCAGCCTGGGCGACAGAGCGAGACTCCATCTCAAAAAAACCAAAAATCAAACAAAACAACAACAACAGCAAAACCCAGGGGCCCACGTAAACTTCAGGGCCCCAGAAACAGTCAGCATGGTTTGAAGAGGGGATAAGACCCCAGAGAATATTTCCAGAACTATCCACTTCTCCCCTCCCACTGCCCTTACCCTGGCCCAGCCTTTGTCCCCTCCAGCTTGGACATCCCAGAGCTTCCTCCCTGGCTTCCCTGCTCTGGTCCCTGCCCCGCCGCAGTCTGTCCCCACCTGCAGCCAGACGGAGCCTGGGACCACCTGAGTCACATCGGACCCACCTGGCTCAGAGCCCTGTCCTGGGCGCACCTCGCTCCACGCAAAAGCCAAGTCCTCACTAGCCCCGTAAGTCCCCCTCCATCTGGTCCCCATCACCTCTCTGACCTCATCATCTCTTCTCCCCAGCCCCTCACTCACCTCCAGCCACACCAGCCTCCCTGTGGCTCCTCCAACGCCCCAGGCCCCATCCAGCCCCTGTGGGACTCACTCAGCCCCGAGATGTGCACATGGGCCCCTCTCTCCTCCTCTTTCTTGGGGTTCTGCTCAAATATCACCTTCTCAAGGAGGCTTTCCTTGGCTTCTCAGTTTAAAACCATCTTTTCCATCTGGAAGCCACCACCGCCCCTCCTCATCCTGTTCTGTATTTTCTTTTTTTTTTTTTTTTTTTTTTTTTTGAGACGGAGTCTCGCTCTGTCGCCCAGGCTGGAGTGCAGTGGCCGGCCGCATCTCGGCTCACTGCAAGCTCCGCCTCCCGGGTTTACGCCATTCTCCTGCCTTAGCCTCCCAAGTAGCTGGGACTACAGGCGTCCGCCACCTCGCCCGGCTAGTTTTTTGTATTTTTTAGTAGAGACGGGGTTTCACCATGTCAGCCAGGATGGTCTCGATCTCCTGACCTCGTGATCCGCCCGTCTCGGCCTCCCAAAGTGCTGGGATTACAGGCTTGAGCCACCGTGCCCGGCCCCCGTTCTGTATTTTCTTCCCTCGCACGAATGCATACGGCCTCCTGACAAACTATATAATTCACACTTACTGGTCAGGCCTGTTGTCTCTCTCTCCTCTGGAATCTCAGCTCCACGATGGAGAGATCTCGACCGTTCCACCCACTGCTGTTTCCCCAGCACTGAGCCCAGGGTCTGGCACATAGTAGGTGCCCAGGAAGTATTTAATTAGTAGATGAATGAACACCATTCTTTTTTTTTTTTTTTAAGATGGAATTTCGTTCTTGTTCCCCAGGCTGGAGTGCAATGGCATGATCTCGGCTCACTGCAGTCTCTGCCTCCCAGGTTCAAGCGATTCTCCTGCCTCAGCCGCCCGAGTAGCTGGGATTACAGGTGTGCATACAATGCTCGGTTAATTTTGTATTTTTAGTAGAGACGAGGTTTCGCCATGTTGGTCAGGCTGGTCTCGAACTCCTGACCGCAGGTAATCCATTTGCCTCGGCCTCCCAAAGTGCTAGAATTACAGGCGTGAGCCACTGTGCCTGGACTAAGGAACACCATTCTTGAGAGTTACTATACGTCCCAGGCCCCACCACAGATGAATCAGGCATGCCACCTCCTTAATTTGGCCACAGCTTTGGGAGCACACAGTAGGCCCACAGACAAGAGGGAAGGGCTCAGAGCCTGACAGCCTGGGTTCAAATCCTAGCACCGCCACTTTCTCCTTGTGTGACGTTAGGCAAGCAAGTCTCCCTTCCTGGGCCTCAGTTTCCCCATATGTACCACTGGGATAATATGAGCAGTCCATCTGCTGGGCTGCCCTTTGGAGTCAATGGGCTCGTTGTGTGGGACGCTGACAGCATGACTAATCCTGAAAGCTGGTTCCCTTCCTGGAAGGGGGTGGAGTGGGAGGGGTGTGGCTGTGTGTTTTCCAATAGCCGACAATGGAACTCTTGTAGGCGGGGGCCCTCTGGCGTAGAAAACACATCCACCCCTGTGGGTTCTAGACAAAAGCTTCAGGTCTCAGAGTGGAGGTTTACCAGGCCATTTACACTCTTTGAAGATTGTTAAGATGAAATACTGGTTTGGGGGGACTTAGGGACACTGGGGTGGGTTCCCATTTTGCCCTCTCTCCCTGCAAGAAGTGACTGCCAGAGGTGCGAGGTGGGGCAGGATCTCTTCCACCTACAACTCCTGAGGAGAGGATTAGATAGGCTTAAGAAAACCTCTGGGCCACAGTGATTGGCTCAGTGGGGTTTAATTAAAGTGAAGCATTGGAATTTTTGTTGCTTACTTAGGGTAAGAAAAGATTTGGGTTTTGGACAATGGGGAATACACATTTAAGGACTGGAAAATTGGCAGTTATTTTGCCATCACAAGAAAAGCCAGCCTGAGGACAAAGTTAATGCTATAGAGAACCACAGATCAAGAGAAATGCTGAGAAACTGAGTTAGCACCCTGATCAAACCATGCCTGATCGCCCTCTGGAATTTTCAGTTATGTAATTCATCTAAAAAATCGTAAAACACAATCTGTGGCTGGTTTGAGTTACTTTTTATGAGGCTTTCTGTAACCAAAGCAGCCAAAGTGGTATATAGAGAACTTCTGTGGACCCAGAATCTCTACATTTTCACTAGGCTATCACATGATTTTTACTTAGTTTTGAGCCAATGTATTTCTCTTAGCTTCAATCAGTTCAAGAGTCTCTAGATGCCAATGAGTGCTTACCTCATCAGGTCAGGGCTCTCTCTTCAGGCAAACCCGGGTCCCATGAACCTACATCTTTGAAATGAACACAATGGGGCTGCTGGACTTGTTCTCCTTCCCCAGTTGAAAAGGGGCAAAGAGCTGGGGGAGCCACAGGACTTGGTAAAAAGAGAAGCACAAGTGCCTGGAAACTCAACAGTCTTCTGGTCAAAGGAGGCGATGTGTGAGTGCATGGTTGTTTGATAAATGCCAGGGGAGAGTGGGTGGCACCAAAAGATGCCCCTGAGGATCCCGCATCTCTGCCCCAGCCCACAGGAGGATGGGGAGCACTGCATAGTGTGGGTGGAAGCCTCACGGTGGCAGAATTTCTTACAGTGCTCCCCAGCCCAGAAGGCCTCCCGGGCCGGGTGGTACCTGCTCCCCATGGAGCAGCCGCACTGGACGGGGGACACGCAGTCCATGCCACTGAGCACAAAGCCTGGGTCACACTGGCAGCCATCCTGGCATGGTGTCAGGCAGCTGTTGGGCAGGGCAGGCTCGGCACAAGAGCTAGGACAGGAGGAGCCAAAGAGCTCGTAATTGCTGTGGGGAGGACAGGCCAGCTTTGGAAGAAAACAGGAGTTAAATAATTGAGCAAGCATTACTATTCTGGAGCATTTCCAACCAGAAGAAGACCAACGGAGCAGAGAGAGGGTTGTGGGGGCCAAGAGTAAGTCATAAAGGCAAAGGAGGGAAGGTGGAGGCATCATCAGGATGTAGCATAATGATGGTGGTGTGATCATGGTGGTGATAACAGTGGCGGTGTGATCATGGTGGTGGTAATGGTGATTGTGTGATCATGATGGTGATAACGGTGGCAGGGCGATCATGGTGGTGATAACGGTGGCGGGGCGATCATGGTGGTGATAACGGTGGCGGGGCGATCATGGTGGTGACAATGGTGGTGGTGGTGGTGATGGTGATAGTAATGGTGATGATGGTGGTAGTACTGGTGATGTTGGTGATGTGATGGTGTTGATGGTGGTGGTAATGATAGTGGTGATGGTAATGATAATGATAGTGGTGATGGTAATGGTAATGATAGTGGTGATGGTAATGGTAATGATAGTGGTGATGATGGTAGTGGTGATGATAGTTGTGGTTGTGGTAACAATGATGGTGGTGGTAGTGATAATGGTGACGAGATTATAGTAGTGATGGTGATGGTGATGCTGGTGGTGATGGTTATGATGGTGATGATGATGTTGATGGTGGTAATGGTGATGGTGGTGATGATAGTGGTGATGGTGGTGATGGTGATGGTAATGATGATAGTGACAGTGGTGATAACAAAGGTGATGAAGATAGTGATGAAGAAACACCCTTGGTCATGCTGAGTCGTGTTCAGGTCAGTTTGTCATTTCAGCATAACCCAGACCATCCTGACTGATGCAATAGCGCTCAGTGTCATCTGTCATTGTTATGGCAGAGTTTTAAGCAGGTAGGTTCTTCGGGGGAACAGTTGACCAGCAAGGCATGCAGTGGCTCACTTTGGGTGGTGTTGACCTAGGAGGACATCCTGGAGGTGGTACTGGGCCAGCCGGGAGATCAGGCTGAGAAAGACCCTCCTTGGAATACCCACTCACCGCAGGCCATGGGGTGTCTCTAGGGCTGCATGGAAAGGCTGCCCTGCTGGCATTCCTGGGTATAGCGCCCCAGTACGGCACATAGACTCTCTTGAGCCCCGCCTTGGCACAGAGGTCACGGATGCAGTTCTCCACATGGACCTGGGGATCCACGTCCTTACTTCAGGCCCTATAGGGCCCATCTTGGGTGCCCAGCAAGCCACAGAAGGCCTGGTATAGGGCTGCCTTGTCTGGTGGGCACAGAGGGACTGGACCCCCCGTTAAGCTGTTAGCATCAGAGAGCCACATGCTGTCAGAGCCGCTGAAGTCATCCTGGGTATCCATGCTGAAGTCGCCGCCCAGGCCACAGAGGGTGTTGGTGTAGGTCTCAGGCACTACCACCCAGAGGGCATGGGATTCGTGAAAGGTCATGGAGAGGCCGGGTGCCACCTGGACTGTGATGGCCAAGGGCGTGGAGAAGGCCCAGAGTGTGCCCCCCAGCCAGGATCGGGGCAGGCCAGCCTGGGAGCTGTTCACCTGGAACGCAGACACCCAGGCTGCGTCGGGCAACCACGTCCAGACACGTGTCCTTCCTGGGCCCCTGCTCCTGCCACTGCTGAGATCCACTCTGCACATGGCACCCAAGGAGCCCTTTGAAACCACACATCAGATCCTATCCCTCCCTTGCTCAAAACCCTTCCATTGCTCCCTAGTACACTTGGAGAAAATCCAAACTCGCCACCATGGCCTGGGCAGTCCCACAAAATGAACCTCTGTCCCCTCTCCTCATCTTGTCTCACTCACCCCTTCACTCGTCCGCTCACTCTGCGCCAGCTCTCCGGATCTCCCCACCACTCCTCCAACACACCAGGCACCCTTCCGGCCTCTGTTCCTCTGCCTGGACACCCTCCCCATGTATCTACATGGCTCCCGGTCTCTCCTTCCGATCTCTGCTCCACACTTCACTGCTTCTTTTCTTTTTTTGTTTTTTGGAGACAGTTTTGCCCTGTCACTCAAGCTACAGTGCAATGGCATGATCTCGGCTCACTGCAGCTTCAGCATCATGGGCTCAAGTGATTCTCTCACCTCAGCCTCCCGACTTGGGACTACAGATGCACCACCACGCCTGGATAATTTACTTGATTTTTTGTAGAGATGGGATCTCACTATGCTGCCCAGGCTGGTCTTGAACTCCTGGGTTCAAGCAATCCTCTTGCCTCAGCCTCCCAACGTGCTGGGATTACAAGCACACATCACCACGCCCGGCTAATTTACGTGATTTTTTTGTAGAGACGGGATCTCTTTATGTTGCCCAGGCTGGTCTTGAACTCCTGGGCTCAAGCGATCCTCCTGCCTGGGCTTCCCAAGTTCTGGGATTATAGCCATGAGCCACTGTGCCTGGACTGTTTCCCTGTCTTAAAGGGTAACACCCTCACTGGCCCCTCACCCCTTTCCTGCTTTTTTCTTCTCCAGAACTAGCTGTTACCTTTCGACATATCAGAAATTTACTTCTGTATTTGTTTGTTGTCTTTCTTCCAGGGATTTTTGTCTATTTTTCAACAAAATTCCTGCCTTTGAAGAATACATACTCTGTCAAAAGGAAGACAGATCATAAACAAGGAAGCGATTGACAGAAAAGATGATTTAAGAGACTGACAGATACTTCAAAGGAAAGAAAATGAGAAGGGTTACAGTAGAGAGAGGCTAGGAATGGTGACTCTTTTCATGTGTATGGTCAGGGAGGGCTTCTTGGAGAAGGTGACATTTGCACTGAGACTTCAAGGATGAGAATGATCAGTTATATAAGGACCTCCAGGAAGAGTGTTTAAGGCAGAGGGAACAGCCTGTGCAAAGGCCCTGAGGTGGGAGCCTCCCTGGGGTACGGGAGGACACTAGGAGGTCATTGTGGCTGCTGCAGAGTGAGTGAGGGGCAGGTGGGAGGGGACAAGGGCTGAGAGGCCACGGTTTCACTCTTAGTGAGGTGGAGCCGTGGGAGGGCTTTGAGACGGAAGGAATGTGACCTGAGCTCGTTTCTTTTTCTTTTTTTCTTTCTTAACCGTTTTTTTTTGGAGACAAAGTCTCACTCTGTATCCCAGGCTGAAGTGCACAGCCTCAGCCTCCTGAGTAGTTGGGACTACAGGTGTGTGCCACTATGCCCAGCTAATTTTTTTTCTTTTTCTTTTCTTTTCTTTCTCCTTCTCCTTCTCCTTCTCCTTCTCCTTCTTCTTCTTCTTCTTTTTTTTTTTGAGATGGAGTATCGCTCTGTAGGCCAAGCTGGAGGGCAACGGCACGATCTCAGTTCGCTGCAAACTCCACCTCCCGGGTTCAAGCGATTCTCCTGCCTCAGCCTCCCAGGCACCGGTCACCACACCCGGCTAATTTTGTATTTTTAGTAGAGAGGGGGTTGCACCATGTTGGCCAGGCTGGTCTCCAACTCCTGACCTCAGGTGATCCACCTGCCTTGGCTTCTAAAGTGCTGGGATTACAGGCATGAGTCACCACGCTCAGCCTAATATTTTTATTTTTGTAGGGTGGAGTCTCACTGTGTTGCCCAGGCTAGTCTCAAACTCCTGGGCTCAAGCAATCTGCCTGCCTCGGCCTCCTAAAGTGCTGGGATTACAGGCGTGAACCACACCTGGCTCCTGAGTTCAGATTTTTTTTTTTTTAAGGTGGAGTTTCACTCTTGTTGCCCAGGTTGGAGTGCAATGGTGTGATCTCTGCTCACTGCAACCTCTGCCTCCTGGGTTCAAGCGATTCTCCTGTCTCAGCCTCCTGAGTAGCTGGGATTACAGGCTTATGCCACCACACTCGGCTAATTTTTGTATTTTTAGTAGAGACGGGGTTTCATCATATTGGTCAGGCTGGTCTCGAACTCCTGACCTCAGGTGATCCGCTTGCCTCAGCCTCCCAGAGTGCTGGGATTATAGGCATGAACCACCATGCCTGGCCTCAGACTCTTAAAGACTGCATCTTTACTCTGCCTGCTGTGGGTGGGGACGTGGCACTAGTGATACAAAGTTGACTTGACTTTGCAGTTATATGTTTTATTTATGTACTATTATTTTTAATTTTAAATGTAAATTTTAAATAGAGATAGGGTCTTGCTATGTTGCCTAGGCTGATCTTGAACTCCTGGGCTCAAGCAATCCTCCTGCCTCAGCCTCCCAAAGTGCTGGGATTAAAGGCATGAGCCACCACACTTCATCTGTGCTATTTATTGATTACATGCTTTTATGCCCTTACTAAATGCCTTCTCCTAGGAAATTCACACCTCTTAGTCCTCACACACAGGTAGGTCCCATTCACTTCCCTTTTACAGATGGGAAACTGAGGCACAGAGATGTAAAGCCACTAGGGCCAGGTCCACAGCTAGCAAATGGCACAGTGGGATTCAGTCCTGGCCCCCTGGGCCCATCACCACAGGATTCACCGTGTTACCACGTGGCCAGCTAAAGCATCCACTGAGCCCCAGGTGGGCCCAACATGCATCAACCCTGTGAGGCTCAGACAAGAGTAGAAATGGAGGCGCACGCCTTATACATCTTCATGTTAAAATTACAAATAAAGCTGTCACACTATTACATGGAATACGTTCTATCCTCCCGCCTCGATGCATAAACCTCCCTAGTGTCCTGGTGGTCAGGTGCAAAATCAGAATTTCCAGCTTTTCCTGGATGGGATCTGGCATCCAAGGAGAGGCTGCCCTGGGCCCATCTCTTCTCTGTGCAGCCCCAGCTCTGGCCCTCTCTGCAAGAGGCACTGCATCCCCATACACCCAGCCTATACCGCTCTGCCCAGCTTGCTCCACACCTGCTTCCTGCAATGCTGCCTAGAATGTATCACGTCAGCCACATGGTCCACTCTTGTGAGGATGGACGTGGGGACGAGGCCGGCGTGGGCCCTGGAAGCAGCTCTGAGCCTCTTAGGCAGGGAATCCCCATTCCTGGAGCATGGTCTAGAAGGGGAGGGCCATGCAGGGCCCAGACTTCAGGAGTCAGGGGCATTTCCCGGAGGACTCTAAAGCCCACGGAGTGGGGTGCAGCCAGAAGAGGCCAAAGTGGGTGGATCCTCTGAAGCTCAGGACTGGACTGGGGCCCTCTTCCCTGTTCTAAAGGTAACAGAGTCCTGCTGGGCGCGGTGGCTCACGCCTGTAATCCCAGCACTTTGGGAGGCCGAGGCGCGTGGATCACAAGGTCAGGCTTGTTACCTTCCGACAAATCAGATCAGGCAAGATGGTGAAACCCTGTGTCTACTAAAAATACAAAAATTAGCTGGGCGTGGTGGCGGGCACCTGTAATCCCAGCTACTCGGGAGGCTGAGGCAGATAATTGCTTGAACCCAGGAGGTGAAGGTTTCAGTGAGCCGAGATTGCGCCGCAGCACTCCAGCCTGGGCAACAGAGGGAGACTCCATCTCAAAAAAAAAGAAAAAGAAAAAGAAAAAAAGTGACAGAGTCCTAATAGCTCTTTCTCCAAAAAAAACTGCCCTCAGGCCACCACCATTTATTTCTTCAGCCTGTTTGTGTTTTTCTTTGAGGTAGGGTCTCTGTTGCCCAGGCTAGAGTGCAGTGGCACAATCTTGGCTCATTGCAACCTTGACTTCCTGGGCTCAAGTGATCCTCCCACCTCAGCCTCCTGAGTAGCTGGGACTACAGGCACGTGCCACCACTTGTGGCTAAATTTTTAAATTTTTTATAAAGACAAGGTTTCGCCATGTTGGCCAGGCTTGAACCCCTGGCCTCAAGCGATCCTCCTGCCTCGGCCTCCTGATTGTTCTTGATGAAACTTTTAACCATGTGGTTTGTTATGCATGTCACGCCCACAGTCCACTTCAAACTTGTAGCACACAGTGAGCAACTCGGACAAATCAGGATCCAGTGTGGGGAGGTGAGAGGTAGGATTAGGAAGGGCCCAAGGGGAGCCCTGGTCTGGCTTGAAGCTTGGGTTAACATCCCAGGCAGGGCTGGGGTCTCCCTGGGGAGGAGGGTTTCTGATTCACCGGGGAGGGGACATCCTAGCTAGCCAAGTGGGGAGGCCCTCGTTGGAGCTGGGGGCAGCAAAAGCAAAGGAGCACGTACTGCCTCCCAGGCTGGCTCGCCACGAGGGCAGGCGGACGTGGTGCTGGGCGCAGAGCTGGACGTAGGCCTCCAGTGCGGTGCACAGCATGCTGTTGCCTGTGCCATACTGGCAGAGGTCAAAGACGCATGCCTGTGTGTAGGACACAGGGCCCTCGTACCCGTGACACTTGGCCAAGGGCCCGGAGCGGTTTGTCAGAACGCTGTAGAGCTGCTCCCCTCGGGGCCTGTCCTGGCAGGGCTCAGCGCCGCCAGGGTCCCGCCCGCAGCTGAGGGATCACAGGACTCAGCACCGCCACCTCCAAGCTTCTTCCTCCTCCTGCCTCCCGCCTGGCCACCTTCGGCCAGTCCTCTTCCTCTGCCCTAGCCAGGCTCTCCCTCCCAGCTGCTGACAGCTCCTGATGCAGTTTTAGACACGTTTAAAAACCTCAACTCCATAGTGACAAAAGATTTTCATACAGTCACTCAACATGAGGGAGTCATTAATTTCTTTTTGGTTTTTTTTTTGTGATGGAGTCTCGCTCTGTCACCTAGGCTGGAGTGCAGTGGCACGATCTCGGCTCATGGCAACCTCTACCTCCCGGGTTCAAGCGATTCTCCTACCTCAGCCTCCCAAGTAGCTAGGATTACAGGTGTCTACCACCATGGCCGGCTAATTTTTGTATTTTTAGTAGAGAGGGGGGTTTTGATATGTTGGCCAGCCTGGTCTCGAACTCCTGACTTCAGGTGACCCACTCGCCTCAGCCTCCCAAAGTGCTGGGATTACAGGTGTGAGCCACCTCACCCGGCCAGGATAGTTATTAGTTAGATCATGGATTCCGGAACCAACTTTGTTAGCTTCAGATCCCAGCTCTGCTACTTGGACGAATTCCCAAATCTGTGCCATCCAATACCACAGTCACTAGCAACCAGAGGCAACTGAGTATTTGAAATATAGGTAGTGTGACGGAAGATATTTAATTTATTTTACACATACATTTAAACAGCATGTGTGGTTGGTGCATTGGACTTTGCAGGACTAAGGTCTCAGTGAAGGGAGGCTGGCAAAGGGACTCATGCCTGTAATCCCAACACTCTGGGAGGCCCAGGTGCATGGACCACATGAGGTCAGGAGTTCAAGACCAGCCTGGCCAACATGGTGAAACCTTGTCTCGACTAAAAATATAAATATTAGCCGGGTGTGGTGGCATGTGCCTGTAATCGTAGCTACTCGGGAGGCTAAGGCATGAGAATTGTTTTAATCTGGGAAGCAGAGAATGCAGTGAGCCGAGATCGTGTCACTGCACTCTAGCCTGGGCGACAGAGCAGGACTCAAATAAAAATTAAAAAATAAATAAATAAATAAGGTCTCTGTGGCGGGGAGTGCTTCCTGTCTCGCCTGTGAGAGGTGGGGGAGTAGAGTATTTAGGATCAGGGACCCTGAAGCCAGGATGCTGGGCTCAAATCCCTGTTCCACCATTTTTTTTCCCCTCTTTTTGTGACAGGGTCTCGCTCTGTCACCCAGGATGGAGTGCAGTGGTGCCAGCACGGCTCACTGCAACCTCGAACTTGTGAACTCAAGCGATCCTCCGGCCTCAGCCTCCAGAGTAGCTGAGACTACAAGTGTGCACCACCACCAGGCCTAGCTATTTTTTTTTTTAAGTAGAGATGAGATCTTGGTATGTTGTCCAGACTGGTCTCAAACTCCTTAGCTCAAGTGATCCTCCTGCCTTGGCCTCCCAAAATGCTGGGATGACAGATAAGAACCACCATGCCCAGCCTGTTCCATCATTTCTTATTGTGGGAACTTGGACAGATGCTTCTCCCTTCCATGCCTCAGTCTTCCCCATCCGTGAATGGGTATAATCATTGTTCCTGATTCTACAGAGAGCCGTGTGTGCAGTTCGCACCCTCTTCTTCCACCTGTCTGTCCTCGAAGGCTGCCTGTCTGCCCACTGTTTTCCCTGAGCCCTGGATTTCTCCCAACCCGGGCCCTTCCTGGTCCCAGGCAGCCACTCACCCAGGCCGGCTGTCCTGGGTCCACCAGGCGTTGCCAAAGACGGCACACTGAGGGCGGGCACCCCGCTGGGCAGCACCTTGTCAGCACTGGGGTTGCCACTGAAGTTGCCACAGAGGCCACAGAGGTGGCCCCGGAACTCAGGCCCCACGCGCACCAACAGCGTATTGTGGCCGTTGAACTGCACCTGGAGCCGGGTGCCCACCTGCAGGAGCACCAGGCCCTGCTCCCGCCACACGCGGGCCACAGGGCCCAGCCGCACCGGGAGGCTCACTGCCTGGCCGTCCACTTGCAGTGCAGGGGAAAAGCTCAGGATCCACCTCCCCCACCACCTTCCACCCCCTAGTGCCTTCCACACACTCCTCATGACCCCACGGCAGGTAAGGTGTACGAATCTCCGAGCCCAGCTGTCTGCTCCACGCCACCAAGGACCTCACACCTCACACTGCCGAGCTCACCTTAGCCCCTTCCCCTTCCTTTCCCCTCCCTTAGTTTTCTCATCCACCTGCCAGGCTGTAAACCCCAGCGGTATTCTGACAGTTCCCAAATGTCTACCTCCAGCCCTCACCAGTCCTAGAATTCCAGGCATCCGCATCCTGCCGCGCCCCAGCTCTGGGAGAAAAGAGGCACCTCGAACTCCCCACGTTCAACTCTGAACTCCTGATCTTACCCCAAGCCTCTTCTCCCACCTTCTCCATCTCAGGCAGAGGCAGCTCTGTCCAGGACACGGAGTTGGAACCTGCCCTTTCTCTCACCCCACAGCTGATCATTTCAAAATATTTCCAGAATCTAACCATTTCTCACTCTCTCTACTGCCCTCTTCCCGATTCCAACCACTGCCACATTCTGCCTGAACAATCATGTCAGCCTCCTCTCGTCTACCTGCTCCCCCCAGGTCCGCGGCCATCCGTCCCCTGCATGAAGCCAGAGGGATCTGCTAACACCTGAGTCAGATCAGGGCTCTCCTGGGCTCAGAGCCCTACCTGAAATCCCTGGAACTCCCAACCCATTCTGAGTGAAAGCCAAAGTCCTTACAGTGACCCACAAGGCCCTACAGGATCTGTCCCCATTAACGCTCCAACCTCACCCTACTCTCCCTGGGTGCCTGGGTTTACTCCACTCCAGCCACACTCGCCACTCCCTTCCCTTCCCTTCCCTTCCCTTCCCTTCCCTTCCCTTCCCTTCCCTTCCCTTCCCTTCCCTTCCCTTCCCTCCCCTCCCCTTCCCTTCCCTCCCCTCCCCTCCCCTCCCCTCCCCTCCCCTCCCCTCCCCTC